>NW_025111155.1:600000-796386 GCF_015476425.1 Leptopilina heterotoma
TATATACATAAGTAAGGTATTCACGTCCTTTTATGGTAGCGCACTCTTTTGTCCTCAAAGGATCTGTGTAATGGTTTTCGTTTCAAATTGGTGCCTCCAGGTACAATATCCCTTTTCAGCATCCAACAGTAGTCGGACATCATATTTACATCCCATCTTACTTGATAACGACGCTCAAATTCTTTAAGATCTTGATGGAATCGTTCTCCTTGTTCTTCACTGTAATCTCCTAAATTTTCAGGGAATCGATCCCGATGTGAGTCTAAGTAATGCATCTTTCTGCTCATTGAGCATCCTAACTTACCAAAACTTTTAATCAAATCACTAACTATTTGCTCCCAATTTTCACTCTTGTGATTACCCAGAAAATTTTCGACAACTGCTCTGAAACTAAGCCATGCGGCTTTCTCCTTTTTATTCATCTTGGTGATAAATTGCTCATCTTTTAACAATTTGCGAATTTGTGGTCCGTCGAAAACCCCTTCTTTTAGTTTCGCATCAGATTTTTCTGGAAACTTTTGTTCCAGGTATTTAAAACAGTTTCCTTCTTTATCTAAGGCTTTGACAAATTGTTTCATTTCGTGTGTAAGGATAGAATTATCACCTTTAAAGGGTCGATTAGGGGATTTTCTATTATATTTTTTGAACCTGGTTCGAAAGAATTTCTTTTTGGCCATTGTTTTTAATGTAGTGATTTGCTCGATCTCTACTGTCCCACAAACACAGGAAACATGGTGTTTTTGTAAAACCTGATTGTTGTCCAAGTAGTATGCTTAAAATCTTAAAATCTCCACAAATTTGCCAGTAGTGTTCTCGGTATCTAATTTTATCCAAAACTATATATATATATTTATTTACTCTCCCTGCATTATACAGGGTTCGAGATTACCAACCATACATAAAAACTTAACCTATTATACATTTTTCTTAAAATCTACCGCAACTTATAATAATAACTTAAAACTACCTACTCTTACAATCTAAAAACAAACTAAAAACTAATTGCGCTTCTTTAACCAGTGCCAGGGCTTCCGTTTCCAGTTCTCTTATGCCCTTTCTGGCATCGTCATATGACTTAATGATCCCTCCCTACGTCACGACACTAAATTAATCCCTCTTTCCTTTTTCTTCTCACTTCCTCTAAATCATTCATCCATCTTTCACCCTGCCCATTCTCATCCAATATCCACATCACTCTTTCAGTCACGCTTTGCCCTTCCTCCATTCGTCCACTACAACACCTTTCCAAAACATGCTCCCAATCCTCTCTTTCATACTCACATATTCTGCATTTTCTTTCATCCTCTTCCATCCAGTACTTACATTCTCTCATACCTTCCCCCATTCTAAACCTACACACCCTACTCCACTTTTCATACCTCATCTTCCTCCCCAAATATTTCGGCAATCCCTCTCCTTTTTTTTTTTTTTTTTTTTATTTTTTTTATTTTTTTGTGTTCTGCACAATCCTTCGGCAATTTTAAATCTCTAATGAGATTGCTAAGTTCTTCTTGGTTAAACGTTTGTCGAATCTTTATCTCCTGTTCATCACACGGAAGGTAATAGTTGTCCTCATCATCGGTTCTCATGTCTTTATTTTCAAAATCTAGAACATCTTCAGTTGAACTGTCAATTTCCAAGGTTTTGGGAGAAGAAGGTGGATTGCATGAAATTTCTGGTTTTTTTACAGTGGGACATTAGCATACAATATGTTCTTTTTATTTTTGTTATTATATCCTTGCACATCGGTGTTGCAAAAATAACAATCTTTTTGATTTAATGGTTTTTCCCACAAAGTTGGCTTTATAAACTTTAGTTTATCCTCTTTTTTATGATTCCAACGAGTTAACATTGTGTAACAGGAACTGCAAATTTTGTGTGGAACAAAATTTTTATCCTGATTGGTTATCTTAAGATCAAAATAATCTTTGTAGATCTGTTTGATATTTTCATTTATTGATTTACGATTTTTGGGGACATCGAATTGTCCACATATGTCACAAAATGCATCTGCATTGCTGTCGCATAAGTGTTCCGACGTTGTTACTGCAAAATTAAGTTTTGAAGCCTTTGGAGTTTTATTATTGTTTTGATTTTGAGAAGCCATGATTTATGTGAAAACCTGCACGTTAGGGATCCTGGCCCGATCGTAGGTGAGTCCGCCGTCCTAGGGGTGATAACCCTCATACCTCCCCAGGCCGAAGTATGGGAGCTTTCCGACTTTGACGAGGACAGAGTCAACTCGTCGTCGGACACACTACGGCATCATCCTCACACCCTAACGTCCCCCTGCAGGGCAGCGCGCCTACGCTGGCTTCGTTACTTCGATAAACAGGAAGCGAATCATTCAACACATCCCCTTTCGGGGCAGTTGTCATCGCCTACTACATTTATCGAAGCAGCAGGATTAGTATTGTGCTGAAACACAATAAAAGTGCAAAGCGTACAAGGTAAACAATGTATTTTTAAGGAATAAGATAGTGAAGGATAGAGGATATTAAAGTTCCTTTTTATCTCGTTGCTTAAAAATTTATTATTTAACTTTTACATCTTATTGTCACATTATTACCTCAATGAAAAAAGTTTTGTGCATTTGCCGAATTGATCTCTATGATGCAATGAGACCCAACTGTCAGTTCTTGAGAGTAGTTCATTACAAAACAAAAAATTACAGTTCCCGCTACACAACACTCTACCAAAAAGTCTTTCGGAGCAGCCACACGGAAAAAATTTCTGTGCACTGTTTATCTCTATATGTGCACCAATGGTCCTTAATTACAGTACAAATCTTACACTTTGAAAAGGGATCATATACGGCCCTTTTTAGAGACAGCAAACGCACTTCCATCGGACAACCTCTGCATCAACTGCACTGGAAGTGAGACAAGCGGTGCACGGCCTTTTTTTTCATGCAGGGGGTTCAAAATGTGAAAGTCTGACTATAGATTCGTAATCAGTGACCCAAAAACCCCTAGATACCAACTTCGAAGTAAATCCATCAATAGTTAAAAAATTCGTCCCCCATATTGGAGCCAACATTTTAAATTTTGAAAATCTAACTTCAAATTCGTAATCAGCGACCCAAAAACCCCCTAGATACCAAGTTTGAAGCAAATCTATCAATTTTTAAAAAATTCGTCCGCCATATTGGATCCGCCATTTTGAATTTTGAAAATCTAACTTCAAACTCGTCATCAGCGACCCAAAAAACCCCTAGTTACCAAGTTTGAAGTAAATCCATTAACTTTTAAAAAATTCGTCCGCCATATTGGAGCCGCCATTTTGAATTTTGAAAATCTAACTTCAAATTTGTCATCAGCGACCCAAAAAAACCCCTAGTTTTGAGGTTAGAAAAAAATCCTGATGTGATGGAGCAAAACGGACTTCGGATTCGTGTTCAGCGCGTCAAAATACATAGGAAATGACTAGTCTGGTCTGCCGCGCACGACACTTTTTTTTGTGGGGCTGTGTAATTTACAAACAACCGAGTGTTGTCCTATATTTACACTGAAAATTTGTCAAGTTTTACACTCCTCAGGGTAAATTTAACTATCCTTGTTTCTCCGTGAATATTTTATCTTTTTTAAAATTTTAAACTAAAATTAAATGCATTTAATTTTGAATTATAACTATATTTATGCTATTTTCTGACTTTTACTAGGTAGTCTTAACTATTTTATGCCTCTGGTACATTGATATTGATATTGCACCCAGAATTCATACATTATAAACTCTAAACATTTATTTATACTTAATGATAGCCTACCTAACAGAAAATCTACTAACGAGCGGAATCGAACGCACAACCCTAATATTAATAGAACGTAACCCTAACCAACTAGCTACGCAACGCACGCTGCAGGTGGTCTTTCGTTAATAGAGAACATTCTCACTTTGCAAATATATGCGCAGCAAACTACTGCGCAACTGACGCGTGCGCGATTCTTTAAAATATTTGATACCAGGGAGTAAGACTAAGGAGACTGAACTAATGCTATGGAAGTGAAACCATTCGTCGCATTGAAACTATACGTAAGACTGAAAATTATGGTTTTCGCGCATGCGCACATGCAATATATTTGTCTCTGTCTTTCTCAGTAACTCAGATGCGACTGAGAAAATCATGATAAGCTACAAGTTGAGAAGGTTATGTTTAATGTTTGTGAATGTTGTGCGTTTCAGGAAATATTATTAATAATAACTATTAGTAAATTGAAAAAAAAAATTAATTTAATAAATATATATGTGAATACAAAAATATATACTAAAGAGTATATTTTTCAGTGATAAGTAATATATTAATAATATAATGAAATATTTATAAATGTTCAGAATAAATTTTTTTGGTATATAACTACAGAGTGTTTTATTTTTTGTGGAAACAATTGAACAATTCCTAAATCAACTATAATAATCTTCGTATTCTTTCATTCAGTCTGTCCAGAGCGTGTACATTCTGTCCGCAGTGAGAGAGAAAGGTTGATAGAGAGAAAGAGAGGTAAGTATCGCCTGTCCTTTTAGTTTAGAGTAGGAGCGAAAGAAAGGCGAATATTATTATTATATCTATATATATATTAAGATAGTCTTTCCTTATATACTCTGTTCACAGTGAGAGAGAAAGAGAGGGAGGGAGGTATTGTCTCTCCTTTTAGTTTAGAGTAGGAACGAAAGAGTGACGAATAGTTAAGAAAGTAATTCCCACTTTTTGGGTTTAGAAGGGGGTACCATGTTTTCTCCATTTTCCGTGTCAGGTAGAAAGAGAGGAACAGAATTTGATAGGGGAAGGAAAAGTGGGGAATTTTACTTTCAAGCCAAAATACGAAATGGGCGTCTTATTTCCTTATTGGCTAATTATTTTTCTTTTTTCACTCACAGATAGATTAAGGAGTAAAAGAAAGGCAGATCGAGAACGAGGTATGAGTGAGAGGTATAAATTTTATCGTTGTTCCATAAACCAAATGGACAATTTTTCATCAATTTTTGACTCCCACCCCGCCTCCAGTTGTGAACAATCGCAAATATTTTAAAAAACTAATTCGTATAATTATTAAAGATTCAATTATCTTCGAACAATGGGTAAGGCTTTCTGAAGTGTACCGATGGTTTTTTAAGCCTGTTACGCGCTGTAAAAAAGACATGGAGCGTGCAGTTTCACCGGCGGTTGCACTGCCGCGTTACATGCGTTGAATTGGTTTCAATCTGTTAGTTAATGCTTTATTTATTAAGCATTTGAAACATAATTTCGAAAATTTTAATTAAAATTAAATTCAAAATGGCGGATCCAATATGGCGAATAATATGGCGCTTAACAAAAATATAGCTTTATTTTGTAAATAAAATGCGGGCCCAGAAATTTTTGTTTGTTTTTATTTTCGGATTTTTTATAGTGTCAAGAATACTCTCCTAAAATAATATTGCAAAATTTGAAGTAAAACAAAAATTATACATCCTTATTCTTCGCCATGTCAAAGATGTTTTTGTATCCGGATAAGCAATCGTATGATTTAAATGTTTTCTCATTTGCATTTTTTAAAAAAGACAAACAAAAATGTATTTGGTGTTGCTGATCAAAAATTAGATATCAAATTTTCAAAATTGAAAATGGAGGATCCAACATGGCGGAAAAGAAAATTTTTTAATTAAAATTTTTTTTTGTTTAATTTTTTTTTCGTCCACAATATTGTATCCGCCATTTTTAATTTTTAAAAAATTATGTCATATTCGTAATCAGCGACCCCAAAACCCCCGTAACGATTTTCAAGCAAATCCAATGATTTAAAAAAAGAATGTCCGCCATATTGGATTCGCCATTTTGAATATTAAAAATCTGATTCAATATTCGTAATTAGCGACCTCGAAAACCCCCGAGTAACGATTTTCAAGCAAATCCGATGATTTTTTTAAAAAAATTTCAAAACTTATGAACAAAAAAATCTCGCCATTTCGGAGATATTGACATCTGGACGGTTTGTCCCACTCTCCCCAAATATTATAATATTATTTTAATGATTAACCCATTAACGCCTAAAATAAGAAAATTCTTTGCGCAAATTCAACCTATACTTTTATGAATAAAACAGATTATATTTTATACCGCAAGTATGTTTCTTATAGGTATTGAGTGTGCTCTTTTCGACTCCGGGGTGAAAAAAAAAGAATTTCGTTTAAAACAAAAATTAAATATAGCGGTTTTATCTTTAAAAACAGAAAAGAAATTTCATTTTTTCAAGTTTAGTTATTTTTTTTACCCATTTACCCATCCAAATATTTCGATTCAGTAACCTCAAAAACATAAAATATAATGATATCTGGCATTAAAAGAAATAAAAAAATTTAGCAAAGTTGTGACACAAAAACTTTATTTTGACTACTCTGCTAAGGAGTTAAACGTGCGTGAATAATATTCAATTCTCATCCATAGAGGCACAAAAATTGTATACTTTTAAAAAAAGTAAATTAGAATGTAAAATTTAAAGATAGCGGACCAAATATGGCCTAAAATATGAAGGGAACTTTAAAAGGGGTGGTGACTATTTTTCAAAATACTAAAATGTAATTAAATTCGCCTAAGTTTTCCTACTCGAAGGCTTTTGGGGTCGCTGATTACTAATTTAATGTTATTTTTAAGAAATTCAAGATAGCGGATTTAATATATAGAACAAATTTTTTTTAAATTTATGCAATAAACCTTAATTTTGTCACTCGGGAATTTTTGTGGTTGCTGATTACGAATTCAATTTTAGTTTCCCATAAATCAAAATGGCGGATCTAATATGGAACAGAATGTTTACTTTATGCAATTAATCTTAATTTTGTCACTCGGTGGTTTTTAGGGTCGCTGATTACGAATGCGATGTTTGTTTTCAAAATTTCAAATAACTAATATAATATGGGAAAGAGAAATTAAAAAAAATTTTCTATACACGCTCGCTGGTCGTGAATCGACGCAAGTGCTAAAATAATTGTCAGTGAGCGCTCCTATGACATTTACAGCTAACTGACTGGTATTAGAACTCTCGAGTAACAAAATTACGGTCAATTGCATAAATCTAAAAGAAAATTCTGCCATATTGAATACACCATTTTAAATTTATGAAAACTTACATCAAATTCGTAATCAGCGTCCCTAAAAACCACCGAGTGACAAAATTAAGGTCCATTGCATAAAGTAAAAATTTGTGTTCCATATTGGATGGGGGGAGGGTCAAAAACTAATATAAAATTGTCCTCGTGGTTTATGGACGGCTTATACCTCGACTTATATCATGACTATTAATAAATCTCGGTGTCAATGTTTTGACAAAGAAGGAAGAATACTTCAATAAAATAATTCTTCTGATGTATAATTAATATATATAAAGTTTTTCTATCGCTTGACTGAACTAATTAAAACAAAAACCATTATTTTGTAGTTTGACTTGCTTGGTACTTTGAAACGTCTGGCAACACAGCATTTCTTTAGTCGTGTTGCAAATGCTTGGTATGACTTGTTTACATTTAGTTTTGAGTAGAAAATTGTGTGCAATGTTTCCAGATGTTCAAACAGCTGTCCAATATACTGTATAAAACATGAAATTTTTTTACAAATTAATTTATTGCAACTCTCACAGGTACCTAATGACACTTTTTAAACAGATATTTAACCATTATATATCTGTCTCGTATTAAAAAATGTTTTAATAATTTCTTAATTTTAAGTACTTTGTGGTGAGTAAATATGTTTGAAAATGTACTCAATTCCCACAAAACTCAATGTTAAAAGTTAAAAACAAAGACGCTTATAACTTTTTTCACAAGTCCCCACAGGTCTAAAAAATTTAACTACATTTTTTAAAAACTTTTATCTAACAGTGGTACAAATTTCAACAAATTGGTAATGTTAATTCTATTTGCGGAAAAACCTTTCTATTATCTTGAAAAAATCTGTAATTACCTTAACGTTTTATAAACATTTTACAATATAGCTCAGTGTGTTAAATTTAATTTTTGGTTTTCGTGTTTTATGTTTTTTAATTCTTCAAAAAAAAATTGTAATCTTTTTCCAATATTTTAGAAAAAGAAAAAAACGGATCATAAGGTCTTACATTTTTATATACACACAATAAAATAAGGTCTTGAGTATCAAAAGACAGAAACAGAAATATCGCGCGCGCTTTAGCGCGCGTAGCTCTGTTAGTAAATAATATTTACGAATTTGTAATTTACTTTAATTATATACTTTATAAATAAACAGCTTTAAATGTCACATAAAAGTTATCAATAAGTTAATTTATTCGTTTGTCGATCATTGTAATATGATGTTTTGCATCCTGGTATGCAACAAACCATAATTTTGAAATTTTATTTTAGGAATCATATGTCAAAACATAACCATAACCTATTGATATGTTTTTGTTCTCTCACTTGCTCATATTTTACGATATAAAAAGAGAGGGCAATATGCGCATGTACTGCGCATGCGCGCGGAGCATAAGTTTTGTCATTCTGCGAGTATAGTTCCCCTACAGAAAAAGGTTTCATTTTTCAGAGACTTCACACAGTCAGTTCAGTCTCCTTAGTCTTACTCCCTGTTTGATACACACTGAGAGACCTTTTGGACTGCAGCGGAACAACGTATGAGATAGCAGCTCCACTATGGTTTTAGTGCGCTGCGATACAATTTTGGGCGCGTGACAGTCCAAAATGTTGGTGAGAAGCTCACCGAAGTAGTGGGGATGCCGTCATTGGTTTGCAGCTAATCAACTTTTGGACTGTCACGCGCCCAAAATTGTACCGCAGCAACCCAAAAGTATAGTCCTGTAGCGTACCACCAAAATGGTCAGTAGCAGCCTATCGAAAGTCTGCTGCTGACCCAAAAGTCTCTCAGTGCAGTATAGTAATTTTTTTAAACTTGTCTGGAATACACATCTAAACTCATCTTTCTTATAAGTATTAAAATAATGTATATTGATAGTTTCATAAAGTATAATAATAATTTTACGACAATTAAAAACATTTTTCCTATTATATGAGAATATTTATAATCTATAATTTTTTTAATACATTTCAAACGTTTTATCATACGCAACATAAAGTTTCTTAGACATCTTGAAATAATTTTCAGGAAATTAAATAAATAAATTGTCCATCTTGTTCAACTTTTCTATAATATATTAAAATATTCTTTAGACTTTTTCTTTCCGTGTATATATACCACTTAAGAAATTTGACATAATTCTTATAAATTTGAACCAATTAAGAATTAATTTAGCTTGCCTTAATCTCGAACGTTACCACTACTTGTAAAAAAATTAAAAATTACATAGTACGATTAAAATTATTATTATTATAATTATAAATTATAATTAAAATTGAAAATAGTGGACATTATTTTAAAATCTGCTTAAATTCGCTTGAAACTTGTTATTCGAGGGTTTTCGTGGGTCACCATTTTGAATTTTTTAAATCTAACTTCAGATTCGTGATCAGCGACCCCGAAAACCCCCCAGTAACAAGTTTTATGTAAATTTGAGAAATTTTGAAAAAAAATGTCCGCCATATTGGATCTGCCATTTTGAATTTTCAAAGTTTTGAAAATCTGATTTCAGATTCGTAATCAGCAACCCCAAACACCCCTGAGTAACAAGTTACTATTTGAATTTTCGCGCCATTCCCAGGTGACGCTGTAGTTTTCAATTTTACAAGTTTGGCACACCTGATGTATACTTTTCATGGATGGAGAGTTTCTAACCTAAAAATTTCTTTAAGGAGAGAACACAATAACGTGAACGTGAACGCGAATGTATGACGTCACCCATTTGAATAACATTATGACTTCATACGTTGGACTTCCGTTTTGCATGTCGAGCGGGAGACACGTTTATTTTCTGAGTTTTGTTATAGTGTTAATTGAATTGAAATAAATTAAACAAATTGAATTGTGAATGATAAAATATCTTCGTAGGATTGTAATAAAATACAATAAGTGTATTTAGCGAGGAATAAATTCCTTAACAAATTATCTCGAGAGAAATAAGCTCTCGTTCTCCAATTAGATCCAACATAACCTCAATTTGCCACGAGGGAACGCCGAAATTCGAGATTCGAGTCGATTGGCTTTATAATATGATGGATTTGTTCAATCAATAAGAGTTATAATAAATAACATAAGGACCTAAACTACAAGACTACAGTTATACAACAAAAGGTTAAACTACAATTACCTTCTTACTATTCTCATTACTTAACAAGCAATAGTTACTGTCTTCCAGCCTTTTTTATTCCAATCTTGTCACGATAAAACACACAATTTAATAATTCAATTTTTGTTTAAGTCTGTTTTGTTTGTTTGTGATTGTTGTTTTAAGGATGACACAGTAAATTACATCGGACTGTGGCGGTCGGTTAAGT
Organism: Leptopilina heterotoma; assembly: GCF_015476425.1. Lineage (NCBI taxonomy): Eukaryota > Metazoa > Arthropoda > Insecta > Hymenoptera > Figitidae > Leptopilina > Leptopilina heterotoma. The sequence continues at coordinate 610,390 of NW_025111155.1, forward strand.
ATACGTACTGTTTTCCCTTTATATACTTAATTGTTTTTTCATAAGCATTTTTTTAAAATATGAAGAAGACACATACCTGATTGAGTTGTGTTTGGTGTCGACCTGTCTGAGAGCTGAGGTAAAGCAAAATAAATTTTTCTGTCCCTAATTACGTTCTTGTTTATATAAATAACCAATTTTTATCTTCGAAACTTATATATATATATAGTTTATCTTTATTCTGTATAACTGAATATCTTAGCTGTTTTTAATTAAATTTACTCTCAACAGGTTTTAATGTCAAACCTACCTGCCTATCCGGGCGGAGTGCTCACCATAGGCGGAAGGAGCGAGGATTCGGAACGCGATCTGCAAGAGAAATTGTCGTATTCTTTGGTGCCGGTTGATGGCGGCGATGTCCATGATGAACGTACTGGCTCCCCTGAACCAACGACTAGTCAAGCATTCGTCACCTCTACTCTACTCTACTTCCTCGTTTATGAGGAATATGATCTGGGATGACATAGTACTAATACTATGTCTCTTTACAATGCTTCTAGTTCATCCCCTTTTGTTGTTTTTGTTGAAAGTACGGTGTCGGGCTTCAACCTCGGCAAGCTTGACCCAATCAAGGTTATAGATCTTCTTTCTCCGCATATTACCGGAGGCAAACGGGTCTCGAGATCTGGTATTAATCAAATTAAGGTGGAGTGTGAGCGCTTCCAGAGTGCAAATGATCTTGTCACCTCGGTTGCCCTTAAGAATGATGGTTTCAGGATGTTCATTCCTGATACTTACTTACACAAACGAGGCTTCACTGATTGGTTTCCTCCGGAGCGCTCGGTCAGGGATATTGTCAGGGCCTGTACACCCGATGAATTAAAAGATATATCATGCATTAAGAGGTTGGTTCGTCCTCCTAATATAGTCACTGAAAGAATTGAGTTTTCTTTTGTTAGTCTTACAGTACCTAGATTCATAACAATTGGAGGATTCTCAATTCAGATAACTCCAGTTATACAAAGACCTCGCAAATGTTATAGGTGCCAGAGGTTCTGTCATACCAAAAACCAGTGCAGATCCACATATCCTTCGTGTGAGCACTGCTCAGGCAGACACATGACAAATTTATGCCCCTATAAAGATCTTCCACCTTTATGCAAGAATTGCAAAAGAGAACATACGGCCTCATCAAACTTTTGCCCCATCTTTAAGATGGAATTCGGTATTTTAAAGATCAGATATACAACAAACTGTAGTCGCTCCGAGGCGAAGGAGATGTTTTTTGCTGAAAATCCGGACCTTGAGGGGATCATCCATTCAAGGAATGACTCCTACATAGTCCCACCACAGCCTGCTGATGGCCCTTCTGCGCCTGCACTCATACACGACACTGTACACAGTGCTGATTTGAGGGGAGATAAAACAATACCAACCACTTCGCAACGGAAGGGCTCAAAACAGTCCACTCTTAAATTAACACTTCCCCCTCATACCTCGGAACAAATTATCGCTGTTAACTCTTTGATTTCGCTGAATAAGTCCAATTCTGAACTGTTAGGTTCGCTACAGGAAAATTTGGCCTCTACAGTCTCCCGGCTAAAGTCACTTGAGGAGGAACTAAATGAATTCCTGGATCATTGAGGACTGGTGTGAGATGATCGCCAGCCTTGATGCATTTATAGGGTACAGACACATCTGTTTACGAACTAATTTTTGTCTATATTCAAATAATTTGTTTAATAATTTGCTATTGTTATATTATATGTTTATATTCAATCTCTGTTATTATGTTCCTGATTTTTGTTGTATAATTTTTCTAAGTTTATACTTAACCCTGGTCAGTCTTGTCTTACACAGGAATACCTGTGATTAACTCCCTCCCTTATTAAAATTCGAGAGCGGAGTTTCTCGTTAATGGAATGAAGGGCTAGAATCCCGACTGCCACAATTGTCTCTTATTTGAATTGTATTACTTTTAAGTAAAAATCCTTAAAATTAAAATTATATTATTATCTAGGAAAACTATTGGGAAGGGCCATTTCGTTTTACCCCTCCTAAAACTAATTAGTCTTAAGTTGCACTATTATATTTAAGTCGTTATTGTTGTATTCTTGTTCTATTGTTCGTTAAGGCTCGATTATCGTGCTAACATTTTTTCAAGTTGAAACAGATATAAACTGTTCCAAAACTAGGCCATAATTACCTCGTTTACTTATTTGTTTATTTATCTATAAATCTTTGCCTTTGCACATTCTGTGGTTATCATTCGGAATTGTTTAGCCCATACTTACAAGAAACTATATAATTACATATACTAAATTTAATTCTTTTTATTTACTTATTTATTTTTTCTTTCCCATTAATGTTAATAATATGACCTCTGTTACTAATCTTGGGCGTCTGCGATACGGCAACTGGAATGCCCACAGTGTTCTCAATAAAAAACCAGAAATAGAATCACTACTACACATACACAACCTGGACATACTAATAATTACAGAAACATGGCTCACGAATCGAAACCCTGTATGGCAAATCAGAGATTACCTCACTTTCCGATGTGATCGAAAAAGTGATCGTCCGGGGGGAGGGGTGATGATTTTGGTTAGAAAAAATTTAGTTGTTTCCCCTATCTCAATCTCAAACCTCACACAAAGACACCTCGACTGTGTGGGAATAAACATAACTACAGCACAACACAAAGTTCAATTTCTGGGAGTATACGCCCCCCCCAATATTAAAATACCTATGAAGCAATGGACTGATCTCATCAAGAATTGCTCCTTGCCACACCCGATTATTCTCATCGGAGACTTTAATGCACACTCATGGGCCTGGGGCTCCCCCTACTGTAATCAGAGGGGCAATGATCTCAATCAACTGATTGATGATTATGAACTGGTCCCACTGAACGACACTCTTCCAACATACATGGGTGGGGATGGAAGGAGTAGCAGTAATATAGACTTAGTTTTCGTATCAGCCCGAATATGTCAATTTTCGCGTGTAGAAGTAGTTGAGGAGACATATTCCTCTGATCACTGTCTGGTTGTAGCAGACCTGGACTTGACCCCTAAATTCACAAAATCATCCACCAATAGACTTAATCTTAAAAAGGTGGATTGGATAGAATTCTGCACTCGAATTGATTCTTACATCGATACCCTTGATTCTAATCTTAAAGAAAATAACCAACCTCTTGAAACTTATAAGTTGTTCACTGATAATATAATACAAAGCTTGATGGACTCTGGGGCCTACTTTCCTTCGCATCTGAGAGGGTTGCGCAAATCTCAACCTTTATGGTGGGATGAGGAGTGCGACCAGGCTCTGGTGCGGAGGAGAGATGCCAGAAAGGAGTTCATCCGGATGCAGACGAACTCTAATAGAGCTAGGTTTAATGAAATAGACAATGAAGTCAAGTGGTTTCTGCGAAATAAAAAGAAAACTGCATACGTTGAATTTTGTAATAAAATCAATCCTGCAATGGGTATGAATCATATCTGGGCCAGGGTAAAAGCTTTTGCTACGGCTTCTCAGCCTCTACGAACAGGTATCACTAATGACCCTGACTCCGAAGTTTTTCATAAATCACAAAAGGACCTAGTGCAGGAGGAAGTTCGACCAACTTTACTCCCTTTCCTCACAGATTTTTGTAGCGGTTCTGAGATCAACAGCCCTTTTTCTGAAAATGAATTTTATAATGCACTAAATAGCATAAAAAAAACACTTCACCTGGTTTAGATACTATAACATACTTTATACTTAAAAAACTCCCTGCTAAAGCTAAACAATTCTTATTAACACTTTTTAACATCTTTTTTATGGAATTAACTTTTCCCGAAACATGGAGAGATACCAGAGTGGTCTTCCTACCCAAACCACTAGGGAAGGGTTATCGACCAATCTCTCTCACCTCAAATATTTGCAAACTCTACGAAAAAATGGTCCAAAAAAGACTGGAGCATCATGTCGAGTACGTTGATGGGATACCGATGAATCAGTTTGGATTCAGGAGGGGAAGATCGACGTCTGATTGTGTTTCTGTTTTTGTTTCTGACGTAACTAGGGGTTTCGTTAGCCGCGAACATACTCTCGCACTTGCGGTTGATTTGAAGGGAGCATTTTCCAATATCCTTCCCCAATCCATTTATAACAGATTGATAGAATTGAAAGTCTCAGCTAGAATCATTAATTTTATCTCATTTATAACTACAGTCAAACATCTATTTTTCAATGCTGAGAGCAAAGAATTTAGAGATTCCTATATAGGTGTTCCACAGGGTGGTGTTTTGTCTCCGCTACTGTTTAATTTGTCACTGAGCAGGATTGGTGAGGTCATGCCTGGTGTGGTCAAGTGGCTGATGTTTGCCGATGATTTGCTCCTTGACATCACATCTAAGGACCTGCAGTCTTCCCTTCGCCTTTTGGAGAAAGCAATTACGGACTTGACTCCCTGGCTGGCCGAAGTCGGCTTATCTATATCCCCGGGGAAGTCCCAGTTGACCATCTTTTCAAGGGCAAACGAGAACTTTGAGAACTGCTTCATTAAGATAGAGGATACTGTAGTCTCAGCACAGACAGATATGACCTATCTGGGTATTATATTGGACAAGAAACTCACCTGGCAAAAACACATTAGGGAAATCTCACAAAAAGCAACAAAAACACTTAACCTGATCAAGTCAATGACCAGGATTTCCTGGGGGGCTAATCCTTCATCCATGCTAACAGTGTTAAAGAGCCTAACTCGCTCACATCTTGAATGGGGTAGTCAATTTTTTGCCGATTCGGCTCAGTGCAATCTGGGGCCATTGGACCGGATCCAAAATCAATCTCTACGAATTATCCTTGGCTGCATGAAATCAACGCCCATTAGTATACTCTTGTCTGAGTCTAATATTTCTCCGCTATCCATTCGTAGAACCCTGATCAACAGACGTCATATGATTCGTAATTTGTCTTGGACATTGAATCCACTTTCTACCAGCCTGCATTGTTTGCAGGATAGAATTGGGATAAATGTTCTTGTTCCTAACCCCTCTTCAGGAATTCGTTCGTCATTGCTGGTGTCGTTTGGGGATGTATCACAAATCATGAGTAAATGTGGCAGAACCAAAAAGCCCTCCCTTCAGTACGAGATGTCCTGGGATGAGCTCACTAGACACGTTGAGGTGGACCTCCAATCTGGTCTGGAAATTAAATCGCACTCCTCCCCACCACAAGCATTTTCCGAACTCCTCCAAACTAAATATGAAAACTACATAGATATTTATAACGATGGATCGCATGATCCAGTCAAGAGTTCTTCGGGTGCTAGTTTTGTGATACCAAAACTAAATATAAACTTTAGCGTTCGTCTGAGTGGCCTTATGTTGATTGATTCATGCGAACTTTATGCTATTCTTTCAGCTGTAAAGGAGGCTGTTCGACTGAATCTTGATAATGTATTAATTATTTCCGACTCACAAAATGCTTTAAACGAAATCAAACACCGTATGTCTAATTCTTTGCCCCATCCTCTACTTAAGAGAATTATAACTGGAATCATTACCCTGATAGATAGAGGTAGTGGAGTTTCGCTTGTTTGGATCCCCTCTCATTCGGGTATTCGGGGAAATGAGCTTGCTGATGGTTGGGCTCGGAACGCCCTCTCCCTCCCTTTCGGTAATCTCCAGGGTGGCCCTCCACGTGATCTCCTTCAGATGATTAATAAGGATTACGAACACTGGCTGAATCTCTCCTGGCCTTATTCCTTTACCACTCCCCTAACAAATAAATACTTCAACTATATCACGGTCAAAACAAAAAGGCCTTGGTTCAGGGGTGTCGAGTCATCAAGGAGAAATATTAATACTATCACACGACTACGTACGTCGCACGTCTGCACGGGAGAGCACTTCGCACGGATGAGATGGACTTTGCCCTTGGAATGCTCTTGTGGTAACAATTTTAAAACTCTAAAACACTTATTTAAAGATTGTCCTCTGCTCTCTACCCAGAGACCGGCATTAAATACATTTCTAACAAGGAAACTTCCACATTTCGACTTTGATGAGTTTGATATTAGTCAGTTGATTTTTAACCCTGACCTTGAAATAACAACTAATATTGGTAAATTTTTTTCGGGCGGTAACACGATTTTGTGAGGATATGTAAATTACTTGAGCTTCCTAATAAGTCAAATACGCAACTAAACGCGGACTTTCTGAGCGGGCTTATATCTTAAATTGAGTTGTATCCCATATGTAATAAATATTCCTTCCTTCCTTATAAAATGGCAGCCTAGCAATACTCGTCACACCAACAATTGCTGACATTATACACGAGAAAACACTCGACTTATCTCGTATGGAAATTAATTCAACTACGAGGACAACTTTAAAATAGGAAAATTATCGATAAAATTCGCTTATATAATTATTTAATAGTACTGGCTATTTGTCTATACAAGAGGCCATTAAAACAAAAGAAGAAGAAGAAGAAGACTTCATACGTTCGCGTACACGTTCGCGTTCCCATGGATTGAGACGCATGCATATCCTCTAATCGCCAAGTCGTCGAATGATCAAATAGTCGAATGCCAAGTAATCGAATGGACAAAACGTCGAATGCTAAAAACATCGAATCGGCATTTAGTCGAATGCTAAAAACATCGAATCGGCATTTAGTCGAATGCTAAAAACATCGAATTGTCAATACGTCGAATGTTCAAAACGTCGAATTATCAATTCGTCGAATGTTAAAAACATCGAATCGTCAATACGACGAATGTTCAAAACGTCGAATTATCAATTCGTCGAATGTTAAAAACATCGCATGATAAAAACGTCGAATGCTAAAAACATCGAATGGCCAAAACATCGAATGCTAAAAACATCGAATCCTCATTTAATCAAATGCTAAAAACATCGAATTCTCAATTCGTCGAATGTTCAAAACGTCGAATGATAGAAACGTCAAATGCTAAAAATGTCGAATGTTCAAAACGTCGAATACTCGAAACATCGAATCGTCATTTAGTCGAATGCTAAAAACATCGAATTGTCAATACGTCGAATGTTCAAAACGCCGAATGATAAAAACGTCGAATGCTAAAAACATCGAATCGTCATTTAGTCGAATGATAAAAACATCAAATCGTCAATTCTTCGAATGCTAAAAACATCGAATTGTTAATTCATCGAATGCTTAAATCATCGAATTTTCCATTCGTCGAATGCTAAAAACGTCGAATGTTCAAAACGTCGAATCGTCATTTAGTCGAATGGTAAAACCATCGAATAGTCCATTCGTCGAATGCTCAAATAGTCGAAACGCCATCTGTTCGAAATGTCAAGTAGTAGAATGGTAAAGTAGTCGAAACGCCATCTGTTCTAATTGCCAAGTAGTAGAATGGTAAAGTAGTCGAATATTCATAACATCCAATGATAAAAACGCCGAATGCTCAGAACATCGAACTGTCAATTCGTCGAATGATAAAAACGTCGAATGCTAAAAACATCGAATCGTCAAAAGTTCGAAAAAGTTCTTTGTTTTCAGTAGACATTAACTTAAAACAATGAACTTTTGACGATTCGATGTTTTTAGCATTCGACGTTTTTATCATTCAACGTTTTGAGCATTCGACGAATTGACAGTTCGATGTTCTGAGCATTCGACGTTTTTATCATTCGACTTTTTGTCCATTCGATTACTTTACCATTCTACTACTTGGCAATTCGAACAGATGACGATTCGACGTTTTGAACATTCGACAACTTTACTATTCTTCTACTTGATAATTCGAACAGATGGCGTTTCGACTATTTGAGCATTCTACGAATGGACTATTCGATGGTTTTACCATTCGACTAAATGACGATTCGACGTTTTGAGCATTCGACGTTTTGAACATTTGACGTTTTGAGCATTCGACGAATTGACAGTTCGACGTTTTGAACATTCGACGTATTGACAATTCGATGTTTTTAGCATTCGACTAAATGCTGATTCGATGTTTTTAGCATTCGACGTTTTGTCCATTCCATTACTTAGCATTCGACTATTTGATCATTCGACGATTTGGCGATTAGGGGAAATGCATGCGTCTCCATGGATTGTGTTCTCTGAACGCGTCCATTGTCGGTTCTACAATGGGCCCGTCAGACGACTACGTCCGACGTGCCCATTCCTGTGCAGAAAATTCCTTTTTGTTGTAGAAGCTATTAACAATGAAAGGCAATCATTATTTTAGTTATTTAATAATTTTTTTATTTTAGGGGTTTGACTAGAATTCTTAGCCAGAACCCCAGGTAGGGTGTTCATTAGATTTTAGATTGGGTACTGATCAGGGCCTCGACAGTTTTCCTTGTTTAAATAAAGTGTAAAAAATTAAATCTCTAAAATTACTTTTAATAAAAAATAATGAACAATTGAAGAATACAATTAAAGGGAGTAATTATACTATCGTTTTAATAATATTTTTTTTTTATTTTGTGGGTTTGACCAGAATTTCTGGCCAAAACCCCAAGTGAGGTGTTCACTAGATATTAAATAGAGCTCTGATCAGGGCCTCGACAGTTTTCCTCGTTTGAATAAAGTGTAAATGAATTAAGTTTTTTAAATTAGTTCCCATAATAAAATTATAAACAATTGAAGAAATTAATTAAACGGAGTAATTATACTACATTTTTAAGAATTTTTTTATCTTATGGGTTTGACCAGAAATTCTGGCCAAAATCCTAAGTGGGGTTTTCACTAGATATGAAATAGGGCTCTGATCAGGGCCTCGACAGTTTTCCTCGTTTTAAAAGCATATAAATAAATTTAATTTTTTAAAATTAACTTTTTTAAAACAGATATTTAAGTTAAAAAAGCGTGTTCTTTTAAAACACTTTATAAAATAATTATGGTAATATATTTAAAAAACGAAAATACACTGGGGTCAAAAAGTTTAAGTACATTTGTACTGATTACTGTTAAGTGCTCGTTTCTCTTAAAATTTAAATTTTTCTGTAAAAATAGATGTAAGAGCTATCAAAGTAGGATCATTTTAAAGTTCAATAAATTTAGAATCAAATAGGATAAGATATAACCAATTTAATAGTAAAACGTTTCCTCTCTGCCCTTTGGCGGGGAATGTTCCACAGGCATGATTGGAAACCAAAAGAGAGGGTAATTAAAGAAAATAAAGTAAATTATAATTAAACAATCAAATCACTTTATTAACAGATCTAAACTTTCAGAAGAAATCGTTAATTATCGCGATATGATGCTCTCAATATTCGAACTCGGATTAGAAGATTCTTTGAATAATTATGTGATCAATTGACAAACTCTATCGAGAATAAATAATAATACACATCAACATTCACATTCAATGGAGGGGATTAGGCCATTAATCCTTAATCCTCATTCATTACCCGAACATACAAACACATACAAATTATAACATCGACTTATCATAAAATCCTCCGTGGAACTGCAACCTGCGTTGTCCTCCTTGATGATTAATCCAAGATCCAGATCTCTTTATTTTAGGTAGATCAAATAACTCGTAATCCAGAGTGTAGGCGTCCCCACACTCAGTCATCCAGTAATTCACAAGACACAGAGACTATTTTACTTTAAAAGACAGTATTGTCGACAGTATACTTCTCGCTGGTCCGACTGACCAAAAGCGACTAATCATACCTCTATATTTTATTATCTCCGATCCATTCCTATGACTCATCAGCACCGAGGTAAATACGAATATTTCCCTCGTTATACCATTACATAATCCCCCTTTGGGATATTGGATGCAAGACAATATCTCAAACTGCCCCGAAGATTCTTCTACAACTCCTCCATAAGCACCTGCCCCGATTCGTGTCACTCTTCTTGGATTGATATCTGCTCTTCAAGTCCTACTTAATTCAGACTCTACTTCAGATTCGCCTCCCATAGTTCCCATGTGGTCTCTCTCATACTATTTGAGCCCTACTTAATTCAGACTCTTCTGTAAACTGAGACTATTGTTCATTAGATGACTCTTCTCAACTCTATTTTCTTCAGATTTGACATCCGATTTTGATGCTTCTGCTCCACATGGATCACCATTATTCAAGCCCTCCTTAATTCACGACAAACCCCAAAAATTTGACTTCCTCCTTGCACCAATTTGATTTCTTCAAACTTAGCGTTAGCCCTGATTTTTTAACCCTCGTGAAAAATCTATCTAAATTGTCCAAATGTTCGTCAAATGTTTTAGAGGCCACCAAAATATCGTCCACGTAAATTGCCATAAAATCAAGAAATTCATTATCCATAATTGAATTAATTGCTCGGATGAAGCCATTGCTCGCGGTTTAAATGCCAAACGGAATTCTCATAAACTGATACGCCCTCCCCTCGAAAACAAATGTTGTATATTTTTTCTCGACTCTGCCTCTAACGGTATTTGAAAATATCCCAGTGGCAAATCTGTCGAACTGAAAAATCGCTTTCCTTCAAATTTTTGTAATATGTCATCCATGTTCGGGGGGCCATCTACCTCCGAGAGAATCACTTCATTTATGAATCTGCCATCCAAGCAAAGGCGAATGTCGCCGTTAGTTTTTTCTACCACCCGCAAAGGACTACAGAATTCGGCTGTCGATTTTTCTAATATTTTCATGTCTAACAACTTTTCAATCGTCGCGCGTACTTTTGGTATCTTAGCTAATGGGATTGGATAATTTCTATGAACAAATGAGTTTTTATTTTTTAATCTAATTATATGCTCGTAATTATTAATACGTCCCGGATTTTCTGAAAACACTTCGTTATGCTTCTGTAGTAATGCATACAGTTTATTTTTTTCTTGATTTGTGATATTCTTTAAATGACTTATCGAGTCCCAAGTTTCTTTATCTTTATTTTTATTTTCTCGATCCCCCACCCCGATGCTCGAAACTCGTTTTGATGCATCGTTTTCATCGACATTATTCGTAAATTTAACTTCCGGTTTAAAAATTATTTCGTTATTTATTTTCATTGTCCTATCCGTGTATTTTATTTCGACCTCATTTTGTCCACACCAATTCGTCCCTAATATTATGTCATAGCACAAATCCGGAATTACCAGCAAGCATGTTTCAATGTTTTGATTTCCAATTCTTATTTTTGTCATTATCTGTTTTTTATGATTACTGATTTACCCCTAAAAGGTCCCGATAATTTGATATTTGAAACTGGAAGTGTTAATAAACCCTTACATTTTAATTTGTCATAAAACTTTTCCGATATTCCTTCAATTTGAGCTCCCGTATCTATTACTACATCTATTTTTTCCTCAACTATTTTTGCTTTTAACACTGGACACTTAAATTTTATTTGCTTTTCCTTAATTTCCCTTTTAAAAATTTCCTTCCCCTCAATGTCGAAGACTAGGTCCTCAGTAATATTACAAATCCAGCGTCAGATATTTGGACCCACCTTACTGTCGCTCTCTAGTTTAAATCTAACATTTTATCCATATCACTGTTTGTATCGTCTTCTTCGTCATACCGCTCTTCTTCCTCTTCGGTTACTATCTCAACTTTCGTTCTAAAATTTCCCTCTCCTCGCCTTTCATTTCTACTATAATATGTCCGTCTCTCGTAATTTGTCTGTTTATTAAATTCATCTCGTCTTTCATTTCTATCTTGCCTTCTTTTTCCCTCATAAGTTTGCCCTTGTCTGTCATCATAATATTTTCTCCGTCTTTCATCTACGTCTTGTCTCTTTCTGTCTCTATTCTCCGCTCGCCAATCTTCCTGTCTACTCTTGTCTTCGTCACCCCTACCTCTATCTTCATACTGTCTCGCATTATCTCTCTTATTTTGTTCACTTCTTTCTCGCCATCTCCAATTCTCTTCGTATCTATTCTTTCTTTCTCCTTCCTCTATCGATTCTCTCTTTTCCCCTCTATCCTCATATCTATTCTGCTCTTTATATTGATTTCCCCCTATGCCAAATCGTTGGGTATGATTTTGTTTAAATTCGCGTTCAGTATTATCTAGCCATGCCAACGCCTTCACTATTTGACTGGTATCATTTAATCTTATTGCCGCTAATGTTTCTTGCACTTTTCTTGGCAATTGACGAACTATTGCATAATTTCGTGAGTAATCGGTCAGGGGTGGATCTATGTAGTTTGCTTCTTTAACTTGATAATAAAAATATTGTACAAATGATTCGTCTTTTTTCGAAAATTTCCTATTTCTCCACTCGTTTGTTTTTTCGGCCCGGTATTCTATCGTGTCAAATTCACTCTTGAAATCAGATTCAAATTCGCAGAAATTCTCCCATTTATCACTATTCGCGGAGTACCATGCTTTGGCTCTACCTTTTAATGCTCTTCTAATTATTACTGGAAAACATTTGTGAGGAATTTTCTTTAAATCAAAATATTCTTTTAACTCGATTAAAAATTCCACCGGATTATTTTGAAATTCATCCACAAACTCCGGCATTGGTATATCTACTTTTATATTATATCCCGCATTATTGTTTTGATTACTATTATTATGGTTTGTTTGCGAATTATTCTTTCGTATTATCTCCGCACTAGCTTCTATATTTGTCATTATATTTTTAATGCCCTTGAATATATCTGTTAATTCATTCATGAATTTTCCCGTTTGTTCTAACATTTCAAATTTTACCTCATCGTTATTTTCTTTTATCGAACTCTTATTTAATTTACTAATTCGATTTCGATCATCAAGTGCATCATTTTTATCACTATCATTTGTTTCGGGCGCCATATAAAACATTTCCTGTCTGCCCTTTGGCGGGGAATGTTCCACAGGCATGATTGGAAACCAAAAGAGAGGGTAATTAAAGAAAATAAATTAAATTATAATTAAACAATCAAATCACTTTATTAACAGATCTAAACTTTCAGAAGAAATCGTTAATTATCGCGATATGATGCTCTCAATATTCGAACTCGGATTAGAAGATTCTTTGAATAATTACACAGGTCAACAAAAAAGACTAACTTTTTTTTTATGAGATATCGGAATGGTTTCCGATGTATTTTTGGACGCTGAACACGATCCCGACTTCCAAAATTGCCCATCACGTCAGGATTTCGAGAAAAGTGGGGGTAAAGACCCCAAAAACGCTTTTTTGAGGATTTTCAACATTTTTTTTCTCTTTAACCTGACGTGCTAGAGACTTCCACAAGGTCTTAAATTAAAGCTTGTAATGTGCACTAGAAGACCCATATCAATAAAATAAAAAAAATTAGAAGTTTTTTTAAAAAATGGGGTTGAAGGCACCAAAAAGGTGGGTTTTTCGATTGCTTTAATAGACTTCATGCTATTGCTTGGATTCGCTTAAAATTTGTTACTCGGGGTTTTTGGAGTCGTAGATTACGAATCCAAAATTAGTTTTTAAAAATTTAAAATGTCGGAACCAAGATGGCAGATATAAAAATTAAGAATTTCTTGGATTCGCTTAAAAGTTTGTTACTTCAGGGTTTTTGCGATCGCTGATTACGAATTTGCCATTTTGAATGTTTGAAAACTAATATCGGATTTGTAATCAGCGACCCCAAAAACCCTAAGTAACCATTTTTAATCGAATCCAAGCAATTGCAAGAAGTCTATTAAAGCAATCCAAAAACACACATTTTTTAGTGTCTTCAACCCCATTTTTTAAAAAAAATCTTAATTTTTTTTTATTTTATGGATATGGGTCTTGTAGTGCACATTACAAGCTTTAATTTAAGACCTTGTGGAAGTCTCTAGCACGTCAGGTTAAAGAGAAAAAAAATGTTGAAAATCCTCAAAAAAGCGTTTTTGGGGTCTTTACCCCCACTTTTCTCAAAATCCTGACGTGATGGGCAATTTTGGAAGTCGGGATCGTGTTCAGCGTCCAAAAATACATCGGAAACCATTCCTATATCTCATGAAAAAAATGTTAGTCTTTTTTTGTTGACCTGTGTTATGTGATCAATTTACAAACTCTATAGAGAATAAATAATAATACACATCAACATTCACATTCAATGGAGGGGATTAGGCCATTAATCCTTAATCCTCATTCATTACCCGAACATACATACACATACAAATTATAACATCGACTTATCATAAAATCCTCCGTGGAACTGCAACCTGCGTTGTCCTCCTTGATGATTAATCCAAGATCCAGATCTCTTTATTTTAGGTAGATCAAATAACTCGTAATCCAGAGTGTAGGCGTCCCCACACTCAGTCATCCAGTAATTCACAAGACACAGAGACTATTTTACTTTAAAAGACAGTATTGTCGACAGTATACTTCTCGCTGGTCCGACTGACCAAAAGCGACTAATCATACCTCTATATTTTATTATCTCCGATCCATTCCTATGACTCATCAGCACCGAGGTAAATACGAATATTTCCCTCGTTATACCATTACAATAGTGTAAATATTAAAAATATAATTCTTTAAAGTTAGAGATTTTTTGTGAAAATTGCGATTTTGAAATCTGGAATTCAAGCGTACGCCAATTGAAGAAAAATTTTTTTTAAGTTTTGATAGTTGCACAATAAAAAGTACAAATTTAATTCTTTAATTCTAGACCAAAATCATTCACATACATATATATTAAGTATTTTCTTCAAATTCTATAAAAATAATATCTCTTGCTCTAAATTTTTCGAAGAATATAAATTGCAAATTCGTCGTTGTCATTCACTTGTTCTATCAAATAACCACACTTTTGAAAAATATAGAACCTCTTCATCTTAGAAAATTTAAGATATTTACATGAAATTTATCCCTCTTCTTATAGTTTTATAAATTTTAACTCTATCATTATTCCTTAATTTCTTTCCAGGTGACTATTTTTTATTTTACAATAACAAAAAGGTGCATATTTTTCAAAAGTGTGGTTAATTGATAAATCAAGTGAACGGAAATGACGAATTCGCAATTAATATTTTTTTAAACATTTCGAGAGCAGTTATTTTTATAGAATTTGAAAAAAATACTTAATATATGTAAATTATTTTGGTCTAGAATTAAAGAATGGAATTTATACTTGATATTGTGCAACTATCAAATCTTAAAAAAAAATTTCTTCAATTGGCGTGCGCTTGAATTCCAGATTTCAAAATCGCAATTTTCACAAAAAATCTCTAACTTTAAAGAATTATATTTTTAATATTTACACTATTAAATTGGTTATATCTTAGCCTATTTGACTCTAAATTTATTTAACTTTAAAATGATCCTAGTTTGATAGCTCTAACATCTATTTTTACAGAAATATTTAAATTTGAAGTGAAGCGAGCATTTAAAAGTAATCAGTACATATGTGCTGAAACTTTTTGACCCCAGTGTATATATAATTTTTTTTTCTTTAAGTACAATATTATAATAAAGTTTATTTATTAATAATAACAACTAAATTATAAATAACGAATAATAATAGTTATTAAATAATTAATTATTATGGGGCATTCTCCGTCAGATTTTCACTCAAAATTTTTTTTGTATTAAAATAATTTTTTTCGAATTCTATATGAAAAATAAGTAATTACGTGTTTTTTTATTTTTTTATTTGATCAAAATTATAAAAGTTATGATTTTTTTAAATTTAACATCTTCGGAAGCAAAGGATTTTTGAAACACTTTTAACTCCGTTATACAAAAAGATAAAAAATAATGTAATATATGAAAATAACTTGTCTTTTCTTGAGTATTTCAAATATGTAATAAAAAATAACTTTAATAAAGCGAAAACATTAAATAAATTGAAATTTCGTCTAACATGTGACTTTTCTCAAAAGCGAAGTAATCGATTTTCGATTTTTTTCTTTCATTAGAACCACTTATAAATAAAGAAATTTTTCCCACTTATGCCAAAGTGGTGTTCTTTAGGGATCAAATTATATTTAAAATTATATCAGTCGTTGCACAGATTTTACAGAAGGAAATTAAGAAATTAACCACTAAACATTCGTTTTCTTTTGTTTTTGAAGGTTAAATTTTTAAACAGTGTAAAAATCGAATAAAACTCTGTGCAACTACTGACATAATTTTAAATATAATTTGAACCCTAAAGAACACCACTTTGGCATAAGTTGGAAAAATTTCTATATTTATCAGTGGTTGTAATGGAAGAAAAAAATCGAAAATCAATTACTTCGCTTTTGAGAAAAGTCACATTTTTGAAGAAATTTCAATTTATTTAATGTTTTCGCTTTATTAAAGTTATTTTTTATTACATATTTGAAATATTAAAGAAAAAACAAGTCATTTTCATATATTACATTGTTTTTTATCTTTTGGTATAACGGAGTTAAAAGTGTTAGAAAAATCTTTTGCTTCTGAAGAGGTTAAATTTTAAAAAATCATAACTTTTATAATTTTGATCAAATAAAAAAATAAAAAAACACCTATTTACTTATTTTTCATATAGAATTCGAAAAAAATTATTTTAATACAAAAAAAATTTTGAGTGAAAATCTGACGGAGAATGCCCCTTATACATTTATTTAAAAATAAAAATTATGAATTTAAAAAATAGTAATTAATAGACAATTATTAATAAATTATACTTAATGAATTTTAATAATTATTAATTTATAGGATGAATTTATCATTTGGTTTGTATATATATTATATTATTTTAATAATAATAATTATTTTATATTATATTAGCTTAAAGTGAGAAAATGATTCGGAGAGATTGTTAAATTTAACACCTTTAATATTTAATAACTATTTTTTAAACATAATTAATAAATTTGAATAAAATATTTATTAAATAAATATTAATTATTACTTATACTTTGAAAACAAAAATTATAACCTTTATTAATATTATAAAATTAAGGAGGCAGAAAGGAGCGAGACAATCTCCAAAAGAAAAATGAATTAATCATAAAACCAAAAATTATATTTAACAAAAATTTTTAAGCATTTCTATTCTTGAAATTATATTATTTTTATCATTTTCACTTTTAAATTAGTCAAAATGACTATAATACCTCATTATGTTATGTATAAATATGTTGTATATATACCCAGATAACCAGCGTACTAGTACTGTACCAGCCATGTACCTTCGCACTGTACCAGGTACTGTACTGGTATATCGTACAGATAATGGCGGAAAAGCATTGTAAATTGATAACCTAAAATCTCAATTAGTTTGGCGTACTGGTATTGTACTTAGTGTTATACTTGTACGGAGTACTTTGGCAATCTCATAATTCTATCCGTATGACATACCGTTATTATACTAGTATCGTACTGGTATGTACATACCTTATTATTTCGTGCTAGTGCAATATGAGTACGATACCAATACGCTGTACTAAAAAACAATGATTAGTACGCTTGGCTATCTGGGTAATGAATATGTTCATTATGTTTCTAATATAATAATATTTTTAATTACAGTAATTTTATTGTAATTTCTTTTGAATAAAATTAACCTCACAAAATAGGGCACACTGAGAAAACTGGTGAGTCAAATTCAGAGGTTCAAAAAGTGTATGTTTCCTTTGGTTATGAAGAGAGTTAAATAGTCCTTCTAAAATAAATTTTGAATTGATAATGGAAATCTACTTCTATATTCTCTCCCATTACATCTGAGGGTTAAAAGTAGCGCAGAAAATGTGTACGATCTGATGCGCCTAAAATTATTTTTCTGACATTTTATGTATTTAATTTAGGGGTTAGGTTGCCATATTTATTTATTTCGCGCCGGATAAGAAAGGGATTTCTCAAGATGGTTAATTTGTCCCTCTGTTATAAACTCTTTTTTCCCTCCAAGAGAAATGGCACGAATATCTGTCAATGGTGTATTTGAACATTTAGATTGTTATCCAATAGCTAACTCTCAAATATGAACGATTTGTCCCTCCAGATGTTTAGTCCATTACTCCACTTTTCTCAGTGCAATTTTAAGAAAAACTGACGAGGCCCTGACCAGTTTTTCCCTAAGTAGGGCATTGGTCGGGAACAGCGTCACACATTAGTCGGGCACTAGTCAGTTTCTCTACCCAGAGCCACACCAGAGATCGGGAAAACCTGTCCAGTACCCTATGAGGCCCACATTTTAATTTCTGCACGGGTTGTAGAACCGACTTAAATGGGTGACGTCAGCACGTCAACGTTCACATCCACGTCAATAAGGAGAAAATAAATATTTTAAAAAGACGAATTTCCATTTCGATAACGTGCTACAGTGAAAAATTGTTTATAATAATATAATAATAATTATATAATAATTATATTAATAATTATTTTAATAATTATATAATTATATAATAATTGTCACCAAGGCGGTTGGAAGCATGGGTAAGGTGCAGTCATTGGATCGAAGAGTTACACTCGAGATCCGTGATTTGGATTGCCTTACCCAAGAAGCTGAGGTGCAACAAGTGTTGTCTGAAGCAATGGGTAAGCCAGTAAACAGGAGAGTGACGGTCTTAGGACCCAACCGCCGAGGGATGAAGCTCGCGGTTGTAGTCACCAACCTGGAAGAGGCGAACAGGCTGGAGAAATTGGGACACGTAAAAATTGGTTTTATGTGTTGCCCAATCAAAAGAAGAGTAATGGTCGTCCGGTGTCATCGATGCCTGGGATACGGCCATATTAAGTCCAAATGCCAGAAGGAGGACAGATTGGCTGCGTGCTTTAAGTGCGGTGAGGCCGGCCACAGGTTCTCCAACTGTAAGAACAACTCAAGTTGCTTTTTGTGCAAGGAAAATATTGGCAATAAGGTGTCAACCACCTATATTGCAGGAAGTGGAGGATGCGGAGTCTTCAGGACGGCCCTTGAGGAGGCGAAGAAGACTCTCGCAAGGACTAAAAGTAAATAAGGAATATGAAAAGGAGCGAATAATTTTTAATTATTTATTTTATTTATTTAAATAGTTTTAAATTTTTAACTAAAGACGCAGGATAACCGCGGAGAGGGGCAGAAGGTCGTATTGGCGACAGAGTTGGAGCGCCACCCTCGAAGGCTAAAGTCTTACGACAGTTCCGAGGGAGGGTAAGGGGCTCCAGAAGAAGGGTTGCGGGTTTTGGTGGGTCGGGCTGGCAGTAGGTCGCCAGTTTATTAAATTTACTATTTTATATATTTATTTTTCTTTTTCTTCTTTTTTATATTTCCTTTTGTTTTATCACACCAACCCCACATAACCTTGGAGTGCGGAATCCAAGGTATCTGTAGGCAGATTTCCCAAAATTCCCTAAGCAAAAAAAAAAAAAATAAAAGAATACTAATAATGACAATAGTAATACTAATAATAATTTTACACTCAACAATAAAAATTTCACGATCGAATAAAAATGAAATTGACTCCACAATTTCAGACACATGAGAAAAGAAATATCCGCAACTTCACTGAATCATCCATCACTGAATTGAATTTATTACATATTTACTTACATGAGTTTGATCAATCAGAAAATTTGAAAATACACGTTATCGATCGACTTTGATGAGAGTTTTTCCCACTCCTTAATCCTGGACCACACGCGTAACTGACTAGGAGATGTATAAAGGTGTCACACACACCATGCGACACGTGACCATATTTCGAGGGATTCAGGGAAACAAAACACGTGACCGTGCCATTATCGTCCAACGAGAGTAAAAGAGAGATCCTGATTAGTTTTTGGGGGGTGGAAGAATAGACAGAGAGAGGGGGGGAACGATTGAAACCGATTCAAATTATAAATAGACTTGTACGCATGGTGTGTGTCTCTCTATTGTTCTTTGAGAGTGGGCTGAATTTCAAAGTCGTGTGTCAAGAGTTACGGCTCTCGTTAAACAATAAGACACAAAAGAAATAGATGAAAAGAAAGATTATGTTACATATATATATATATATATATATATATATAGGAGGGAAAAATTCTACTTTCCACGTATTACGTTTCCCTCATTTATATTATAGGAAATGGCTTTTATTTACTTTACTTGTCACCTTTAATGAATAATATATATATAGTTCCCTCCTAACTTTATAATTCGTATTTTCAGTGATAATAAAACAATGATAATAATAATCATTCCTCAACAGAGAAAATAAATTATTGTATTTTTATAATTGCAAAGACGAAAAGAAAAAAAATTTTAATCATTGGGCTGATTTTTGCCTTTTCAATTTTTATAAATCTTTTTGATTTTTAGATTAGGTATTATTAATTTGCGTCATAATTAAAAACGTTATGGGATATAATAAACGTTTTTTTCAATTTTAATAAATCTTTGATTTTTAGGTTATGTACATTATTAAGTCGCGAAAGAATTAAAAAATTTTGTGCTGATATTTTGTCTTTTTTAATTTTTATAAATCTTTTTGATTTTTAGGTTAAGTTTTATTAATTCGCGTCTTAATTAGAATCATTAAGTTGATAATTTGTTTTTTTTTGTTTTTATAAATCTTTTTGATTTTAACGTTTGGTATTATAAATTCGCTTTTTAGTTAAAATGATTGCTTTGATATTTTACCTTTTTCAATTACAATTGATTATTCAGAATCGTAAGAAAATCCTACAAAAAATTCGGCAACGAAAAATAATAAAAAATGTGGTAGGAGTTGAATTTTTTATGAACTACTAGTAAGATTTGAGCCAATCAAAAATGACCATTTTTAGGGGTATCAAATTTTTTTTATAATTTTTCAGTACCTGAAATCATATCACACTATAAAAAATTAATAAAAGTAATTTTCAACTGATTTACAATTTTTTTTTTTGCAGAAAATGAAATTTTTTGAAAAAAATTAAAATTTTTGGATAAAGTCAAAAATTTTGAACATTCATACGATTGTAATAATAATGATGATAATATATATATATATATATATATATATATATATATATATTAATAATAATAATAATAATTACGAGAGTAGTTCAAATTTTTATTTTTAAACAATTTCACTGGTTTACAGTGAAATTGTCAATCGAACAAAACATTTTTTTTCGAATAGTAGGTATTTTTTGAGTAAGAAAATCATAGTTTTAATTTTTTTCCCTCGTGCAGTTTTTCTGTAGCTTCCAATTTTGCATTTTCGAGGTGCGACGCCACTTAAACTTACCTGTAGGAAAATTAGCTTGTCAAAATATAATAAATGAGGTATCATTGGAAAGGTTATTAAATCACCTTTCGATCTATAGGTCACAGGATAAAATTTAACAAAAATTGAGAGAGTTACAGTCGATTAAAGATGAAATTTCATGCCAATTTTGATGATTTTAGACATTTGAGTAACTTCTACTATTTTTTTCTACATCAAACAGGAGAGAATGTTTAGGTTTTATTTTTTTTATTGATAGACTATATCATTACACAAATTTTGAGCCCTTGTGGACCTCGATTGGATTAAAAATGACAATTCTACACTAAATTTAGTGAACGAAACTACATTCTTCATTTTTAATATCCCTTAAACATTTGCAGCAAAAATTCAAGTAATAAAATTTAGTTCAGCGCTAAAGTTACTAAAATCACTAATTCAATATGGCGGACAAGTTTTTAAAAATCGATAATATTTATCTTAAATTCGTTACTCGGGGGTTTTCGGGGTCGCTGATTACGAATCCGATATCAGATTTCAAAAATTCAATTCAATGAATTTTAAAAAACTCGTTCACCATTATGAATCCATAATTTTTAATTTTCGAAATCTGACATCGTTTTCGTAATCAGCGACCCCGAAAACCCCCGATTAACGAATTTAAGACGAATATTATCGATTTTTTAAAACTTGTCCGCCATATTGGATCCGCCATTTTGAAATTTGGAAAACTAATATTGCATTCGAAATCTACGACTTCAGAAACTCTTGATTAATGATTTTAGTAACTTTAGCGCTTAACTTGAATTTTTGCTGCAAATGTTTAAGGGATACTATAAAAATGAAGAATGTAGTTTCGTTCACTAAATTTAGTGTAGAATTGTCATTTTTAATCCAATCGAGGTCCACAAGGGCTCAAAATTTGTGTAATGATATAGTCTATCAATAAAAAAATTAAAACCTAAACATTCTCTCCTGTTTGATGTAGAAAAAAATAGTAGAAGTTACTCAAATGTCTAAAAGTCATCAAAATTGTCATGAAATTTCATCTTTAATCAACTGTAACTCTCTCAATTTTTGTTGAATTTTATTCTGTGACCTATGGATCGAAAGGTGATTTAATGACCTTTCCAATGATACCTCATTTATTATATTTTGACAAGCTAATTTTTCTACAGCTAAGTTTAAGTGGCGTCGCACCTCGAAAATGCAAAATTTGAAGCTACAGAAAAACTGCACGAGGGAAAAAAATTAAAACTATGATTTTCTTACTCAAAAAATACCTACTATTCGAAAAAAAATGTTTCGTTCGATTGGCAAAAAAAAGTTTTTAATTTGTAAACCTGTGTTTTGATATTGTATTTAAATTTTTTTAACTAATTACATTTTTTTAAATTTTTTGAAGCATATTATAATTTGAAATACCAAAATTTGTTAGAAGAAACATTAACAACCCATAAATAACAAAAATTTAGATGAGTTGAAATTTCACCGGTCCCTCCCCTTAACTGGCGTTGGAATTAAAATTTTTTGGGCTGATATTTTTTTTTTCAATTTTTATAAATCTTTTTGACTTTTAGGTAAGGTTTTATTAATTCGAATCTTAATTAGAATTTTGTCTTTTTCAGTTTTTATAAATCTTTTTGATTTTGATGTTTGGTACCGTAAACTGTGGGGCTATTAGGAACAGATTTTATCTTTAAAGGCTTGTAACTATTTTGTGTTTTGAAATATTGCCTTAATTGTTTGTTTCTTTTCTTGATCTTGGCGAGCACATTGAAGGATTAAATAATTGTCTTGATCAAAGCTGGAATTTTATACAAAAAAGTCGAAAAAGACGCAATTTTTCGCAATCACAAAATGGGACTATTAGGATCAAGGCGGTAAAAACCATTGGAAAACGTATTTAAAGTTAAAGAAGTTATTTTTTATTGCTCGAAAGTACACACACAATTTAAAACAAATGTAAAAACAAAACCAAAGAGCGAATGTGTGTTTTAAACGTTGCTGGTATCAACAGTTGAGGTCGATAATGGAATCACTGGTCCTTTTTGCAACTTGACGGTCTCGTCAAAACACTCTTTTACAATTTCGAACCATCTATGAACACTAAAAACCAAATTAGGTGATAAAAAACAAAAGAAATTACGAAAAACTTACGTTTTGGCAACACACTTTAACAATTCGAAAGAAAGAATTGTGTTCCTTATATCCCCGCCGTTTGTGAATTTTGGTTTTTGTCTCATAAATCTTACTGTAAATACAAAATTGACATATTTATTACCTAGTGAACTCAATAAAGTTTCCCATAAGAAATCCCTTTAATAAAAAACAATCACTTTGAAAAGTTAAAAATGAAACAATTTACTTCGGCAATCAAATGTTTTCCACATTTGAAACTTCAATAAATCACATTAAGTCACTTACAAGCTACTACTGTTTACAAAATAATTAATAATCACAATTATTGCATTGAAAAGTATTGCCAGTTACCGCAGCAACAATTTTTCAAAAGCAAGTAACACAATTTATCGATAAACGGCGCCGATAGCATCAACTCCACCCGAAAACAGAATTTTGTTCCTAATAGCCCCAGTTTACGGTATCATAAATTCGCTTTTAAGTTAAAATTATTGCCTTAATATTTTGTCTCTTTCAGTTTTAATAAATCATTTTGATTTTTAGGTTAGGTATTACTAATTTGCCTTCGAATTAAATTCTCAGCATTGATATTTTGTCTTTTTGAGTTTTTATAAAATCTTTTTGATTTGTAGGATATGTACACTGAAAAAAATGATAAAGTCAATGTTGATATACAAGTATGGTTAGGACGTTTAACTGACACAGCAATACTGTATTGCTGTTCTTGAAATACAGTATTGGTGTTATTCACTGCATACATATTACTGTCTCTCACATACATATGGCTGTCCTACACTGCGAATTGCTGAAACAGCAATACTGTATGGCAGTTCCATATCCACCAATATAATATGTGAGAATTGGATATATTTATGGCAGTACCATAAATATATTTTTTTCAATGATATTATTAACTATAGCGTAGCAAATGAAATCTTTGGGATGATAGTATGTCTCCCTAAATTACGTTAGATTGAAAAACTATCAAAACTGATTAAATTTTTAAAATTCAGCACTTCGACTTTTTCATGACAACTGTTAATTTAGAGGTTATGCGGGACTAAAGGCCTAAGCACAATAGGTTCGCGAACGCAAAGCATGAGTTAGAAAAGGACAGATATATATTTGTGTCCTTGTCTATCTTATGCGTCTCGTTCGCGAATGACTTTCGCGTATCTATTGTGCGTTAGACTTAAGTGCAGCCATATGGCGAATTTATGAAATTAAAATTCCATTATATTTAAATGAGCATTACATAAATTGTAAAAATATATTGAACTACTACTATATTTGTAAAAAATAAAAGGAATAATAAAAAATATACTAATAATAATGTCCGATTTACAATTTTTCAATTCTAATAAATTGAATCAATTTTTTAAATTACCCTGGTTAAAAAACCGGACAGATTTCGGACTAATCCGAAATTTTTCCGAAACAATGCGGTTTATGGTCAGGTTTTTGTCACCCGAAATTAATCCGGAAAAATCCGAACTCTATACGGTTTGTGAGCATTTAATACAAATTGTTTTTAATATATTAATTCAATATTATAACAAAATCATTCCGGATTAAGTCTTTGAATTGGATTGAATATGGATTGTTTTTAACTGTCTGTGGATTGTACATATTTACAAATTCTTATAATAATAAGACTTATTTTCAGACTGGGGTGTTTTGATCGGATTATATTATTCGGATTGACGCTGACTATTACCGAATTCTTTGCATACAGATTTCGGATTGTTCCATACTTGTTTCGGATTAAATCTTTTAACTATGGATTAAATTCGGATTATTGCGGACTGATTTCGTATATTCTTTACATATTGATTTCGGATTATTTCGTATTTGTTTCAGATTATACCTTTTAGTTGGATTAAATCCGGATTGTTGCAGACAATTTTTGGATTCTTAGCATACAGATTTCGGATTTTTTCGTACTTCTTTCGGAATAGGATTTGGCCACACTTAGTTTCAAATTGTTGCGGACTCAGGGTAGCCGCTGGACCGGGAAACCGGGAAATGACAGGGAATTTTTTCGGACCGGGAAAAACCGGGAAATGACATGAAATTTTGATCTTGACCGGGATTTTGGAAATTTTTTTTTAAAAACACACATTATTTTGTGAGAAAAAAAAGAAATATTTATTTTAGGACTTATTAATTATATTTCATTAAAAAAGATTGAATAATCTTCTATAAAATCTATTTATTTTGTCAGGGAATTTTATGAAAAGTACTATAAAAATTTTAAAGAGAAAAAATTCCACATCCTATAAATAGTGAAAAGTAAATCAATTTAAAAATATTTTTTGCAATAATATTATAACAAAACAAATTTGAATTATTAAAAATTTGAACTAAATAGAACAAAAGTGATACGAAATTTATAAAAATTAATTTTTAAATAATAAATAAAGTTAATAAAAATAAATAAAATTTCTTTTCTTAGAAAATAAATTTTTAATAAACCGTATTTTGCATTAATATCAATTTTTTTTCAATCATTGATAAGCATAATTTTTCTATATTTTAGAATGTTAAATTAATATTATTATAGATTGAATTTTAAAAAGTTTCAAATTGAAGTTTTAGAAAAGTTGAATTTTAAAAGATTTTAATTAAAAATTCTGAATAAGTTAGTTTTTTGAAATATTTTTATTCACATTTTTTCAAATTAGTTATGTTTTTAAATATGTAATATTTTATTGAAAAAATTTCAAATTATTCAAAATTTCATGAAATTGTCTTGTAAACAAGTGGATTTTAGAAATATTTTAGTTAAAATTTCTAGAAAATAATTGAATTGAAATTTTGAAAATAATTTTTAATAAGTTACAGTAGCAATTCTTAAAAATTATTCAAATGTAAAGGATTTGAAATTTGAATACCTACATGGAAAAATAATGGATAATAATTAAATATTGGTTTCAAAAAATCTATTTAAGTTCAAAATTATTTTTAGTATTAAAGATATTCAAAAAAATGTATTATAAACATATTTTAGAGTTTCAATTATTTTTAGAGTGAACTAAAATATTTTTAGGGTTTGGAAAAAAGTCAAAGTTTTGTCTAAAAATCAGAAAATTCTTTCAATCTTTCATGGAATAATTTATTTTTAGAGTTATTTTTTATGACCGGGAAATGACCGTGAATTTTTTTTTATGAAAAAAGTGGCCACCCTGGGACTAATACCGGATTTCTTGCTTACAGAGTTCGGATTGCTTCGGACATTTTTCGGATTAAGTTTTTTTAACTAGATTAAACTCGGATTGTTGCGGACTGATTCCGTATTCTTTACATATTGATATCGGATAATTCCGTACTTATTTTAGAAGAATTCTTCACAGGTAATAAATTCGGATTGTTGCGGAATAATTACGGACTGAATTCGTAGACATTCAGGATTACTCCGGAGTGTTTTCGGATTCAGGTTTTCTTTCGGATTGATATCAGACTATCGCGGATCATTTTCGGACCTTTTTCGTACAATTTTCGGACTAATCCGTACTAATCTGTCCCCAGGTAGAAATTTGCCAAGTAATACTTGATTCTTCCAAGTAGCTGTGAAGTTGAGGGCAAGTTTTACTTGACAAGATAATCTGGCCAGTCCTGGATAAGTGACTGGCAAGTTTCACTGAACCGAAAAAATTTCCCTTTCTAATCAGTAATTCTGTCAAGTCACTAACCAGAAAATCTGATCATAATCGTAATAAGAATTTCTTTCCAGATACTGACCAGTCACTGATTTAAAAAATTATTTAAGGTTCCACTCAGAAAAACTGGTCCACTACTGATTAAAAAACTTGACGAATTCTATTAAGAGAATTCTTTTAAAGTCTTCAGAGTTTTTAAACAGAAAATTTTTGTCATATTTGAGATATATCAATTTCGCCTCTCCTGAATTTAAAGAAAATAACTAAAAATCACTTAAAAATAACTTTTAAAATATTTAATAAATTAATTTTTTCGATTTTTGGAAGACGTATATAAAAGGTAAAAGAAAAACACTCTTTTACTTTTTTATAAAATAGACGACGTTTCGGTGGTCAGGTTCGCCACCATCATCAGGTCACTTTAATAGAAAAAATTTTTTTTATAAAAAAATTAATACAACAAAATTTTGAAAATTTAAATTTAAACAAAAAATAAAAAAACAATTTTTACCTAGTTAAAGTCAATAAATAAACATCACGTCAATAAATTAAAAACATAAATAAACGCAATACAACAAAAAAATAAAATATTTAAATTTACAAATCACAAACATATTAAAACGAGTGATTAGTCAAACTGACTGAGCCGGTGACAATTTTCGCGTTATATACAGTCGATGGGGTCAATGACCCGCAATCGAAATATTATGAATTATAACCATTATTTCAATTTATTAAGCAAAGGAAAATAGGAATTACTAAGAAACTGTATATCTTCCTTCTTGTTAATAGTAAAATTATTGCATTTAATATAAATCATCTCAGAAATTAATCGTTTTTTATAAGAAGTTTCATAATCTAAAATTTCTGCATCGTCAAAATTAAAAGAATGATTATATTCAGTTTGATGTTTGTTCACAACGGATTCGAGGTTTTGTTTTTATGCTCGCTAATTCTTTTTTTCAAAGTACGCTTTGATTCACCAATATATGTTGCAGGGCAACTATTACAATTAAATTTATAAACAATATTATTCCGATCCCACTTTTTTGTCAAGTCCTTTCCTAATTTTATTACAGAGCTTAAGCTTTTTTCCACAATAGGAATAGAAAGTAAATTATATTTTTTTAAAATATTAGATAATTGATAATAAATATCATTGAAAGGAATACAGATTTTAGGTAGTTGTTGATAAATACTAACGACATTGTTAGTTTGTTTTTTATCTATTGTTTTATGAATTAATGTATGTTTTCGTTTTTTAATATTTTTTTGTATAAATTCTAAAGGGTAATCGTTGTTTTGCAAAATTTTAAAGATTCGTTTAATGTTTTCATTATGAAAGGACTTGTGAGACAATAAAATTGCTCTATCATATAAATTGTAAACAATGTTTTTCTTTTGTTGAATTGGATGACGTGAAAAATAATTTATCAATCTATTAGAAGAAATGGATTTTTGATACCAATTAGTGATGAGTTGATTGTTATTTTTTATTAATGTCATATCTAGGAAATTAATTTTATTATCCATTTCTAGTTCATGAGTAAATTTTAAATTAATATTAAACGAATTAAAAGTGTCAATGAAAAGTTCGACTTGATCTTTGTGGACGCACAAAAGTGTGTCGTCCACATATCTATAATAAAATAGAGGAACACAATTGAAATTGTTTTTAAGCAAATTCAAACAATCAGTTTCCACGTCATCCATTACAATATCCGCAAAAAATGGAGATATCGGTGACCCCATCGGAGTACCGTAAATTTGTTTATAAATTCTTTCATCAAAAACAAAATAAGTATTATCAAATAAAAATTCAGTACAATTAATAATGTCAACAAAAGGAATTTTACATTTATTATGAATAATATTGTTTCTTCTATCAAGGCTTTGTATAACTAAATCGCATGGAATATTAGTGAAAAGTGAACTAACATCAAGAGAAAGTAAAACAAAATCTTGTGGTACAGTAATATTCTTCAATTTTTCTTTTAACTCAAAGCTATTGTTTACATGAGATTTTGGTAAAGGAATTACAGTTTTTAACTCTTCGTATATGATTTTGGCCAAAAAATGAGTTGGACTATTTATTAGCGAAATAATAGGACGAAGAGGTGCATTATCTTTATGAATTTTTGGCAAACCATAAAATTTTGCCAAAGAGGTATTAGTCATAGTTAACTGATTATTATGATATTTTCGTTTAAGAAATTCATTGTCATTTAAATTTTTTAAAATTTTATAAGTTCTTGATTGTAATTTGGATAAAACTCCTTTCGTTGAAATTTCTTTATAAGTGCGTCGATCGGAAAGTAAGTCATGGGCTTTGGAAATGTAGTCTGATTTTTTCATACAAACTGAAACATTTCCTTTGTCTGAATTAGTAAAAAATATGTCAGGATTTTCTTTCAAGAAACTTTTTGCAGAATTTAACTTAATGGCAAAACTTCTGTCTTCAAATGTGATGTTGTTTTTTTTGGACAGATTTGACATTACACTATTACTAACTTTTTGTCTAATCTCATTTTTGACTTCAGAACTAATATCTAAACTCGAAATAGTACATTCTAAATTTTTTATAATATTGATAGATTCTTGTTTCGAAACATGTTTAGAATTCTGTTTCGTACAACTGTAATTTTGGCCCAAAGAAATAACATCACAAACTTCTTGAGGAATGACAGTATTAGTTAAATTAATTAACCAATTTTGTTTTTTTGAGTTAATATTATGAACAGAGTTTTTCTTATTAAGTAATGAATTAAATTTTTTAATTAGTTTGTGGTTACAAAGTGAGTGAATAGATGAAAATTTTTTCTCAGAAAACAGGAAAAAATTATTTAATACTTCTGAGTCAATGTGACATTGTGAGATTTTGTTTTCAAAAAATTGCAACTTTTTAGTCAAGAAATTGAGATGAAAATGAATATCTCTAATCTCATGACTAAGTAAAGTGCGTGAATAATAAAGATTAAATTTATGAAAGCTTTTTTTACATGAATTACTATGAAATGAAATATGATTAGATCGATTACTTATATGAAGAAGATGTTGCGGAATGAGTCCATTGCTCCTGCACCTTAGCAAAAAATGTCGTTTTGATGATGTTTCAGCCAGCTGACGTTTGACAAATTAGACAAAAAGTTAGTAATAGTGTAATGTCAAATCTGTCCAAAAAAAACAACATCACATTTGAAGACAGAAGTTTTGCCATTAAGTTAAATTCTGCAAAAAGTTTCTTGAAAGAAAATCCTGACATATTTTTTACTAATTCAGACAAAGGAAATGTTTCAGTTTGTATGAAAAAATCAGACTACATTTCCAAAGCCCATGACTTACTTTCCGATCGACGCACTTATAAAGAAATTTCAACGAAAGGAGTTTTATCCAAATTACAATCAAGAACTTATAAAATTTTAAAAAATTTAAATGACAATGAATTTCTTAAACGAAAATATCATAATAATCAGTTAACTATGACTAATACCTCTTTGGCAAAATTTTATGGTTTGCCAAAAATTCATAAAGATAATGCACCTCTTCGTCCTATTATTTCGCTAATAAATAGTCCAACTCATTTTTTGGCCAAAATCATATACGAAGAGTTAAAAACTGTAATTCCTTTACCAAAATCTCATGTAAACAATAGCTTTGAGTTAAAAGAAAAATTGAAGAATATTACTGTACCACAAGATTTTGTTTTACTTTCTCTTGATGTTAGTTCACTTTTCACTAATATTCCATGCGATTTAGTTATACAAAGCCTTGATAGAAGAAACAATATTATTCATAATAAATGTAAAATTCCTTTTGTTGACATTATTAATTGTACTGAATTTTTATTTGATAATACTTATTTTGTTTTTGATGAAAGAATTTATAAACAAATTTACGGTACTCCGATGGGGTCACCGATATCTCCATTTTTTGCGGATATTGTAATGGATGACGTGGAAACTGATTGTTTGAATTTGCTTAAAAACAATTTCAATTGTGTTCCTCTATTTTATTATAGATATGTGGACGACACACTTTTGTGCGTCCACAAAGATCAAGTCGAACTTTTCATTGACACTTTTAATTCGTTTAATATTAATTTAAAATTTACTCATGAACTAGAAATGGATAATAAAATTAATTTCCTAGATATGACATTAATAAAAAATAACAATCAACTCATCACTAATTGGTATCAAAAATCCATTTCTTCTAATAGATTGATAAATTATTTTTCACGTCATCCAATTCAACAAAAGAAAAACATTGTTTACAATTTATATGATAGAGCAATTTTATTGCCTCACAAGTCCTTTCATAACGAAAACATTAAACGAATCTTTAAAATTTTGCAAAACAACGATTACCCTTTAGAATTTATACAAAAAAATATTAAAAAACGAAAACATACATTAATTCATAAAACAATAGATAAAAAACAAACTAACAATGTCGTTAGTATTTATCAACAACTACCTAAAATCTGTATTCCTTTCAATGATATTTATTATCAATTATCTAATATTTTAAAAAAATATAATTTACTTTCTATTCCTATTGTGGAAAAAAGCTTAAGCTCTGTAATAAAATTAGGAAAGGACTTGACAAAAAAGTGGGATCGGAATAATATTGTTTATAAATTTAATTGTAATAGTTGCCCTGCAACATATATTGGTGAATCAAAGCGTACTTTGAAAAAAAGAATTAGCGAGCATAAAAACAAAAACCTCGAATCCGTTGTGAACAAACATCAAACTGAATATAATCATTCTTTTAATTTTGACGATGCAGAAATTTTAGATTATGAAACTTCTTATAAAAAACGATTAATTTCTGAGATGATTTATATTAAATGCAATAATTTTACTATTAACAAGAAGGAAGATATACAGTTTCTTAGTAATTCCTATTTTCCTTTGCTTAATAAATTGAAATAATGGTTATAATTCATAATATTTCGATTGCGGGTCATTGACCCCATCGACTGTATATAACGCGAAAATTGTCACCGGCTCAGTCAGTTTGACTAATCACTCGTTTTAATATGTTTGTGATTTGTAAATTTAAATATTTTATTTTTTTGTTGTATTGCGTTTATTTATGTTTTTAATTTATTGACGTGATGTTTATTTATTGACTTTAACTAGGTAAAAATTGTTTTTTTATTTTTTGTTTAAATTTAAATTTTCAAAATTTTGTTGTATTAATTTTTTTATAAAAAAAATTTTTTCTATTAAAGTGACCTGATGATGGTGGCGAACCTGACCACCGAAACGTCGTCTATTTTATAAAAAAGTAAAAGAGTGTTTTTCTTTTACCTTTTATATACGTCTTCCAAAAATCGAAAAAATTAATTTATTAAATAACTGTGGAAGAATTTACTAAATATTTTTAAAATATTTATTTAACAACCAAAAATAGACAGAAATCGTCAAATATTTTGTACATTGTAATTACATATTACTCGTCTGTTAGAATTATCGTTGAGAAAATTTGTTCTGGAAATATGTTCCTGTTTCAAATTTTAGACTGTAGACGGCTCTGTTTGTTTTCGACCGACTGTTCATAGCACGTAAGTTAAGAGTATAGCTGTGGTTTAGATCAAAATGTACAAGTAAGTGAAATTTTAAATTAATTTAATATAACAATTACTGTTTTGTACTTATTTTTTGTAATTATTTTTAAATATTTTCTCTATAAATACTTTTCCATTTTAAGTGTTCAGCCAGAAGAAGTTGAAAAATCAGCTGACAGCGGCTCGCGTTCGCAAGCATAGAATTTTAAAAAAAATTTTCGAAAAAATTAATGCTGTTCCAAACGGAAATTTAGAGGACGAAACGGACAATGAATCTACGCTGTCTAATACTGTTCCAGGTAAAAAATTATATACTACATATTAAATATAATTATATATGGGAAAGATATATTTACCGTTAAAAAGATTTTAGGTTATGGTTAATTTTAAAGTGAAAATCAAACATTTTTATTCAAGAATAAAATTACATAAATATGATTAACATTCAATATGATTGGTATTTAAATCGCTAGTAAAATATTCAATGAAAAATATTTTTGATTCCAAAAAACTTTAAACAGACTCATTATAATTAAGATAAAACAATCATAAACATAACCTAAAAATTTTTTTCGACATGTACTTTTTACTATAAGGCGACATATATTATATTTTTAAGAATTCTTGCTTTGTAAATTTTATTTTGTTATACATCCTAACTTTCTAAAAGTAGATCATTAAAAAAAGTTAGGGAGAATTTTATATATAATAAAATTAAATAAAAGTCGCATAAAAATTTCTTGGAAAAATTCACATTTAGGAAAAAACAGTTTTAGCTTTAAGATATATTTCTGTTATAGATAACGAAGAATTCACTTTGGCGGAAATTATTGGCGAAACAAGTTACAACATTCCTTGTTAAGTTGAAAGTAACAAAGATTCCTCTTCTGAGATAGATTCAGAGACAGAAGATTCATCAGACAATTTATCAGACAATTTATCAGATTGTGATACATCGTCATCAAGTGGTTACAGTTCAGAAAATGAACTTTTATTTTCTGACAATGAAGTTGATCATTTAGATCATCATGAATATGAACAAAAAGAAATCAAAGAGATACGTTCCTGGGCAATAGAAAATAACATCTGCCAAAGCCATCTTGACCAATTATTGCGAATTTTAAGAAAACGGCTACTGCCTGATTTGCCTGCTTCTGCAAAAACATTGTTGGGTACATCTTCTGCACAATATGAATTAAGGGAAATGCTTGGAAGCGATGGTAAACCCGGAGAATTTGTGTATTTTGGCCTTGAGAAAGGAATCATAAATTCTCTTAATGAAGAAATACATAATAGCGATACTATTTGGCTGCAAATAAATGCAGATGGTTTGCCCCTTTTCAAATCAAATTCTTTACATCTTTGGCCTATTCTTTGTAAAATACATTATGAACCAGACATATATAAACCGTTACCAGTAGCTATCTTTTCCGGAACTACGAAACCTATGTGCATAGATGACTACTTAGAGGAGTTTGTTATAGATCTTGATAATATTTTGGAGAATGGGGTTATTGTTGGAAATAAACATTTTAAAGTTCAAGTACATTGCTTCGTCTGTGATACTCCGGCTCGTTCTTTCTTGAAAGATGTAAAAGGCCATGGAGCTTATTATGCTTGTGAGCGTTGCACCGTACGTGGCAAAAATGTTGTACTGCTAGGGGAAACTAAGGGACGCGTTGTTTATCCTTCAATAAAAAAAGAGAAAAGGACTGATGAATCCTTTAGGTCCCGAAAACAGGAAAAGCATCATAAAGGAACTACTCCATTGATAAACTTAGCTTTGAATTTAGTCACCATTTTTGTCCTGGATTGGCATTGGCATTACTAAAAAACTAATCGAATATTGGTTTCAAGGAAATCATGCTGTAAAATTAAGCAATGCTCAAAAGAGTCAATTATCGAAATATATCGAAGATATGAGAAAGCAAATTCCTGCAGAATTTCAAAGAAAGCCGAGGTCAATTTTTCACTTTAGTCGATGGAAAGCCACTGAGTGTCGGTTTTTCTTATTGTACAGTGGTCCGATTCTTTTAAAACGCGTGCTAAAAAGTTCATTATATAAACACTTTCTTTTATTACATACTGCATGCCGAATTTTAAGCTCAAAAGAATTATGCATTCGTTATAATTCGTATGCAAAAAATTGTTTAATAAGTTTTTTTAAAATTTTAAAATACTGTTATGGACCAGCGTCACAAATTATGAATGCACACAACCTTATCCATTTAGCCGACGATGTGATAAATACAAAGTGCAACTTAAGTAAAATAACTTCTTTTTCATTTGAAAGCACATTAGGAAAAATAAAAAAATATATTCGTAGCGGAAATCGAACTTTGGCCCAACTTAGCCGCCGTTTACATGAAAAATATTTTATTTCAACATCAAAAGCAGTTTTACCTCCTGAAATACAAATTTTGAAATCTAAACAAATGCGAAATAACATTTTGAAAATTCAAAAGCTAAAATACAAAGGTGTTACAATAACTGCTAAAAGTCCTGATAATGCAATAATATTTAAGGATAAAACAATGTGCTTAATTCAGAATATGTATTTAAAAAACAACGAACCGCTCAAAAATATTCAATTACAAGGAGTTATTTGGAAAACCAAAAAGCCCATTTTCAATTATCCGTGTAAGTCTAGTTTTTTAAATATGTGGAAGATGAAGAGACAAATGTCTTCAGAGTATGTAAATCGTTTTATTGCTGAAATTGATCACAAATTGGTATTATTGTCTTTAAAACCGACTCCTGAAAAAAATGAGAAACATTTCATGATTCCGCTTCTTCATGTTTGAAATTTAAAAAAAAATTAGTTGCAAAAAGTGAATAATATATAGTTTACAAGCGTCTTTTGTAATAACATTGTATTTAGAATTATAAAATTTAAATCTATGCGTTCTTTATAAATGTAAAAGCTTTAATTTAAATATACACAAACAATGTTAGCATTTAAGAAAATGTTGCTTAAATCGTCTATAATAGTAGTTCAGAGTAACTAGAAATCTAGAAATAATCGAAAAATAATTTTGAATAATATTGCTTTTCAAACTAATTTATATTATTGTTATAACTTTAATATAAATGTTAATAATAAAATAACATAATATTAAACATTTTATAATACACTTTTCTACTAATTTAAAATTAATATTTAGGTATTTTAATACAAAAAAATAAGAGTTTTGTATTTTAATAAATAAAAATACAAAAATTATATAATTTATAGTTGTAATGTTTGAAATTAATTTTTATTTCATACCATGTTTTATAAGCATTATTAAAATATTTATGTTTTGTAGATTATTTTTTACTTAATTCAAAAATTCCGCGTAATCTAATTTCTATGCTCTGATTGGACGTACAGTTGACTTGCGCGCTCACGTGATACGATCCTAACATCTCGTGTGCCTCGTGTGTAAAAGGTCCAGAATATTCTGTAGGTTTTTGATACTCTTGTGATCTTGTGATTAAAGAAATTAACAAACGACAAATTATTTGTATTTCTCACCATCTTTTGAGGCACGTCAAAAGTCGGCTTATCGAAAATGTCGTTGAGGTAAGTGTTTATTTTAGTTTATTACAATAGTCTGAGTTTAATATTTTGTAGTTTCCAAAGAATGATTCTTTCAAATTCAGCAAAAAATTAACCTATAAATATAAGCGTCACGGTAATAATTCTTTTCTTATTAATTTATTAATTGTAGTTCCAAAGAATAATTCTTTCAAACTCAGAAAAAATCTAACCTATAAATATAAGCGTCACAATAATAATCTTTTTCATATTAATTTATTAATGTTTTTAGGGAGGATTATCATAAATTCAGAAGAAACCGTAAATATCAAATATTTCAATTCGAAAAGGACGAAGACGACACAGATGAGGCTGCAGCTGCTAAAATACGAACGTGGTACGATCTGGCACCCACAATTTGGGTTCGTTATGATAAAACTAAAAACAAGTGTTATACGAAATTTATGCCGCCGCCATATACGAATAACAGATCAACTAAACGACGTAATTTGGTTAAAAAATGTGCTGCAGCGGAATCGGATTGGCCGGAGTATGAAATTATTTTAAAAAATGATGCAGGTAATATATAAAAAAAATTTGTGTTGAAAATATTTTTCTATTTTGTGACTGTTAATTAGTAAATGGCGAATTCGAATTTTTTATGTTTCAGATGATTTTGCTAAAGCTACAAAGCGCGTTTAAAAGTTAGTCGAAGGCGATGAAATCGGATTTATATCGGATACAGCAATTAATAAGACAGCACAATCCAAACGTACATAAAAAAAATACAATAAAGGTCCAACCAAAATAAATAACCGCAAAATAGAAAATGCTTTTGCTAAAGTTTCTGATGTGAACATTTCTTCTGGTGATTCGGATGAGGATGAATCGATTTCAATTAGTAAGTCTTTATAAAATTTATTGTTCTTTATTGACATTTAAAGATTTTCTGTATATAATATTTAATCTTAAATTCAAGTAAATTTATTTTCAAAAATTTAACCATTTTACTTTTAATGTATAACAGGCAGTAGTTCTGATGGTGAGAACACACCTCCACGTAAACTTTCCAAATCAGTTATTCAGAGAAAATCAAGTAAATAAAAGTTTTTTAAAATAATAAATATATTTAATTATCATTATTATTATCAATAAAAATTTAATACATGTCATTATGAATTCTTTTAGATCAAATTAACTTTAATGGACAAGAAAAAATTAAAACTTTTCCATTTTTGCTACAAAACGAGGATAAGGAAACAAACTGCAGCGAATTACTTTCAAAATCTGCAACGAATTTAGAATCTACTACAGTTGGTCATACCAACAAGCCAGGTAAATACAATTTTCTGAAGATATGAGTCATCACAGATGAATGATAAAGAATTTATTGAAATAATTTTAAGAAATAATACTTTGATAGAACGAATTCTTAATAATTGAATATTATGCTGTAACTATAGTACTAGAGAATTTCAAGAAAACCCTATAATATTTTTTTTAAAATTAGTCTTTTTAAAATGTATATTAAAATTCTTGACATGAAAAAATTACTAAACATTTTATACATTTTTTAACAAATTCTTTCAGGACAATTGAATTTTGATGATGAAGAAGAGGCAATAAACCTACCATTACGACAGATGACCTATAATAAATTACTTTCAACAACTGCAACGAATTTTGATGGCATTGTTGAAAAATCTAATAAATCAGTTAAATTGGTTTCAAAAGTTTTAAAAAACAAAGATAATGGTTTTGTGAAAAATACGAAATAGTTTTTCCATTAAAAACTTTCGACGAATTTGAAGTTTTTGATAAGAAATTAAAAACAAATGGTCAACTGCGCGATCATTTCGTAAGTGTTTTATAATTTCTAAATAACAAATATATTAATAACAATAATAATAGATAACTATGGTTACATTAATTTACATTCTTTAAAATAATAATTAACAGATATTAATTGGTTGTTTTTAGAAAATAGAGTTGCAGTTTTATGTGGTCCAAAACAAAACATTGACAAAAAATTTAACTTTAATGTTGCAAAATTTGATCGACAGAGACGTATTAATGTGCTTTACGACGATAAAGCAAGTACAAGGAAAACATTTATTTAAAAACACTACATTTTGTCAGTGTTTAATAGGTAAAAAAAATTTCTAATAAAATACAGTATAAACGTAAAAGTGTATATTGTTAATAATTTATTTAAATTATGTTTCAGAGATTTTTAAAAGCAAGTCTATTGCAGAGAAATCAGAATTTCAAACCACCAATTTTTACAAAGATTTAGGGGTTGTAATTTCTAATTCAAAAGATTGGTTTGGCCATCGTGTGGCGAAAAAAATAAAACTTCTGTAACAGCGAACCAAGAAGATTTAACTCTTGATAAGGTACAAAGTGAATAAAATGTTAAAACATGAAAAGTTCAAAGAAGAGTAAAGTGAAAACTAATATGAAAGTACTTGTATTAAAATTTTTTCTATTGTTACATTTGTAATATTGTTTAATTTAAAAGCTATAAATAAAAGTTTAATTCTTTAAAATTGACGATTGACAGTCTGGATATAGTAACGATTTTTTATATTATCAGAAATCACTTATTTGTCCTTTGTTCTTTAACGATTAAAGTGAAAGGAATGAACATTGAGTGAAATTTGATAATATAATTAAATTGTTACTGTATCCAAACGCTTAATTTATTTTTTTCTAAAAATGTTTCCTAGATTTTAGACAGTATCTGTCCAGAACTTGTCCAGTTACTGGACAGATAATCTGACCAGTCACTGCAAAAGCATCGCGTTACATTTTTAAACAGTCACTTGCTAGATTATCTTGATAGTCACTGGCCAGAAACCAGAAAAACTTTTCAGTGACTTGATAAAACCGAGTCAAAATTTCTACCTGGGTCCGTATTTAATCCGGAATTAGTCCGAAATTTTTACCAGGGTGAACTTTGAATTATAAAATTGAAAAATTTTATACTATGTTTACTGTTTATACTGTTTTTTTAAAAATAATTCTACAAAGAGTTACTGTTACATTTAGTTCTTCTTTCACCAACAATATTTCTTTTTTGTCAACTAAAAAAATGCCCTTTTTAAAAATATCCCAAAGCAATGTATACAATTTTCGCTTGAATCGAGCAGATGTACGCAATTAGATAAAATTGCTTGCTTTATGTCGCTTGTGATCGATAAACACACGGGGTTAAAAGGACCGTGAGAGAGAGAGAAAGAGAGAGAAACCTCATAGCACATATAGAGAGGAAGTGAATCACATAAAAAAAATTTTTTTCCTCCTTTTTTTGATTCCCCACTGGTAATAAATTATCTTTTCCTCTCAACTCATCATTTAAAGCAGGAGATAGAGATTAGTGGGGTATAGATCATTTTTATGAAAGCGGCTTTTCGATTTATTTTTTTGCAAAAGTGAATTATAGTTTGCAAAAAAAAAATTTTTTTTTCTTCATAAATACATATATCATAAATCATTGGCGCTGATTTACAGAAAAAGAATTTACACTCTATATATATATGTGTGTGTGTGCACAATCAACTAATGGATAAGTAATAATCTATTATCTTTAATTTTAGTTTGATATAAAATTATAGTAGTCATCATCGTCATTATAATCATATTTTTGCCATGTGAGAAAAAGGCGCGGTTCCTCTCTCTCTCCTTCTTGTTGAATATAATATCGGAAAATATGATGCGCCATATGCCCTTAATCGTGTGCCGTATTTACCAAAATACGTATAATAAACATCTAATTATATCCCCTAGACACAAAGCGCATCTGATGTGAGTTTTTCCTAATATTCTAGTATTTTACCCTGCATATTTTCTCGATTAAGCAAATATTACAGTTTCTCGCTTATTTATTGTCCAATAAAGGAAAAAATGAAATGCTTTTTATACTGTATATATTAAATTATAAATCTCCATTTATAATAATATATATTAATCTACAATTATATAGATTTTTTATTGTATTATACTGTAATTTATTATTTTATCTTTCTAGGTGAAGACATATTTATTGCCGTTATCCCTATGGCATATATATATATATATAATTTCCCACACAGCACATGATATTTCCTAAATATTTCCTGAATATTTCACTGAAAGATTGAAATATTTCAGTGCAAGGTTCTTGAAATATTGCTGCAAATTGAAAATGTCCGCCTATATGAAATATTGACGCGAAAGTTTTAGAAAATATTTCATTGAAATATTCCTGCAATATTACACATGACGATTCTGCAATATTCTGAAAATATTTCACAAAATTAAAAAATTTGTTAAACACCTGAAATCAATAGGAATTTTGTGAAATATTTTAAAACCCATAGGATTCTAGAAAGCTAAAAACTACTGCGCAGCTCTACAGGCCATAGAAACTGAGTTCGACCAGTGCGCATAATTTAAGTTGAAAATTTCCAAAATATTTCAATGAAATATTTTCTAAAACTTTCGCGTCAATATTTCATATAGGCGGACATTTTCAATTTGCAGCAATATTTCAAGAACCTTGCACTGAAATATTTCAATCTTTCAGTGAAATATTTAGGAAATATTTAGGAAATATCATGTGCTGTGTGGGTTATCTACTTAACACGTAACTCTACATAATTTAATTTACGTAATTCTACGTAAATTAGCATAAACAAACAAAGCATTAACGTAACATTAACGTTTTTAACGTAAGCTATAAACTAATGTAATTCTATGCAAAGTAACCTAACATGAAAGGCAGAAATAGAAATTAAAATGTAGGTCAATTGGTTAATAGAATAATAATCATATGGTATTGTGTCTTTACCAGTTTTTCAAAAATGCTTTTAATTTTTAGGTTATGTATTATTTACTGGCGTTCCAATTAAAATTATAGTATTTCAAAGAAACAGTTTTTTATATGTTCTACTTAAAATCGCCGGGTTCATATTTTGTCTTTTTCAGTTTTTATAAATCTTTTTGATTTTTAGGTTATATAGGTATTATTAACTCTTGTTTTACTTAAAATCTTCGGGTCAATATTTTGTCTTTTTCAG
Organism: Leptopilina heterotoma; assembly: GCF_015476425.1. Lineage (NCBI taxonomy): Eukaryota > Metazoa > Arthropoda > Insecta > Hymenoptera > Figitidae > Leptopilina > Leptopilina heterotoma. The sequence continues at coordinate 651,360 of NW_025111155.1, forward strand.
TTTTTATAAATCTTTTTTTAATAAAAAGAAAAACTTTGTGTCACTTATGACAAGGAGAGTGAATCAAGAAAAACATAGAATAGCAAACTTGTATAGAGAAAATCTAAAAAGCGATTAAGGATCAAAAGCGCTATCTACACAAAAGTAAATGAATTAAAGGCGGGAATTTTAAATTTCGATGAAAAAATACGTAGAAGTGATAATAAAAAAGTACGTTTCCAAGGTGAAGTGGGAAAATAAACACAAGTGAAATGAAATTAAGGTCAAAAGTCATGTTCAGAAATATATCTTACGAATAAGTAGATTTTGTTTACCCAACATTGACCTAAAACAGCTTTGAGTGAATAAATAATAAATAAAAGTTATGAGTCACATTTTGTATTTGATTATTACAAATACAGAGGATTTAAAATAGCATTTATCAAATGGACATGTATGACTATTATTTCTAAGTATAGGACTAATTATGGTACATGACATTTTCAAATTGACCCCTTAAGTTACTGACATAAAACTTTTTCACATTGGTCATCGTGTAATCTCACTCGTTGTGTATAGTGTAGTATATACCAAGAGTCATCTATCAATCGATGAAGATAGATTTAATGCTCGATTAAGACTAGCCATATATATATATATATAAGGTCCCTTTTCTCGTGGAGCGTCACATATATATATAAGCATAGCGATTACTATCCCCATCGGCAGACAGTATGATGCCTCGAGGAGGCTTTATACTCCATTACGCATAAACACGAGGCGTGCAACATTAGTACACTACCTCTATATACATATACATACTACACATAACTTTAAAATCGTGTGAAAGTACCATTAAAGTACTTTAAATTAGTATAAATAAATTAATATATTTCACTTAATTTTCTATTTTACTAAATAAAAGAAAAAAGCTTTTCCAATTTTGCAGTTAAAAAATATTTCTTATCTCCTAAAATATGGTAACCTATTTGCAAAAGAAGAGAATACGTTTTTTTAAAGAAGAAATAACGGTCGATTAGTCTTCGACTTGAGTATTATTAAATGTATAAGAGAGCATGCAAGCAGGGATTTACATTTGGGCCTTGGAGCATTTTCTTTATGCTCTTAAAATACTCTTAAATCTCGTTTCAAAATAAAAAATCGGAGAAAAAAGTGTTACACTGTAATTCGTATCCGGAATAATTTACATAAACATTCTATTATTTGCCGAATAAAAAAAATTATCATCATCATTTTAAAATGATTAAATTTTATTAGTGTAATAATTTCAAGGTAAATTTTACCTCAAGAGAGTAATTTTAAAGTCAATTTTTGTAGTTAACTAATAAAAGATGTAAAACTTATACCTGTATCAATTTACCACAGAACTGAAATTATTATATATCATTATTATTCAACTATACGCTTTTTTAAAAAAATAAGTAATTTAAATATTTTGATTTTAATGTAACTTTTTATAAATTAAAATAATATTTCAGATATGTGTGACCATCTTTTTTCACAATATAAAATTAAAATAAACAACTAAAATTTAAAAAAAATATTAAAAAATAAAAAAAATAATTGTAATTATTATATAACACAGTGCAACACATAAAATGTGCACTAAGTTTTGACTTCAGTTTCTGAAAGTACTTATCGAAACTAGCAAAAACCTATTTCAGTTTTGCTAGATTAGCTCGGATTTAAATTTTATCGACATTTGAATTTTCACATTTTTCAGTTTTCTGATACGGGCTGATGGGAACACTGGCTATAAAAAGTTTATTAAAAAAATTCGCAATGGTCAAAATTTGAAAAGCAATAATCCCTCTTTAATTAGAAAGAAAGAAAAAAAAATTTGGTCGAAAATTGTTCCAGTTACGAATTTTTTTTGGCTTGTTTACATTTTTTGGTTTTATGAAACGGGCGGGTGAGAAAGCTGGCTATTAAAAGATTATAAAAAAAATTCGTAGTGGTAATCATTTGAAGAGCAATAATTCGTCTTTAATTTCTGACATTAAAAAAAAAATTTGGTCAAAAATTGTTCGAGTTATGAATTTTTTTTGACTTTTTCACATTTTTTGGTTTTTTGATAAAGCGGGTGGAAACGCTGGCTATTAAAAGTTTATAAAAAAAATTTGCAATGGTCACCATTTGAAGAGCAGTAATTCCTCCCTATAGTTTCTGTCATTGAAAAAAAAATTTGGTCAAAAATTGTTCGAGTTATGAATTTTTTTCGTACTTTTTCAAATTTTTTTTATTTTTGATCTGGGCGGGTGAGAACGCTGGTTATTAAATTTTTCTTTTTTAAAAACGCAATGGTCACATTTTGCAGAGCAATAATTCTTCTTTAATTTCTTTCAAAGAAAAAAAATTTGGTCAAAAATTGTTCTAATTATGCTTTTTTTTACTTTTTCACATTTTTCGGTTTTTGATACGGGCGGGTGGGAACGCTGGCTATTAAAAATAAATTTAAAAAATTCACAACGGTCAAATTTTAAAATGCAATAATCCTTCTTTAATTTCTGATAAAAGAAAAAAAATTGGTAGAAAATTATTCGTGTTATTTATTCATTTCTGTACATTTGTATACCCGCAGTCCTGTGCAACCACTTCCGTTATCAGAAAACCGAAAATTGAAAAAAAGTAAAAAAAATTAATAACTTGAACAATTTTTGACCAAATTTTTTTTCTTGGGCAGAAATTAAAGACGGATTAATGCTCTTTAAATTGTGATCATTCGAAATTTTTTTATGAATTTTTAATAGCCTGCGTTCCCACCCGCCTGATCAAAAAATTGAAAAATGTGAAAAAGTCAAAAAAAAATTCATAACTCGAACAATTTTCGACCAAATTTTTTTTTCATTGTCAGAAATTAGGTTGGAATTACTGCTCTTCAAATGGTGACCATTGCGAATTTTTTTTATAAACTTCTAATAGCCAGCGTTTCCACCCGCTTTATCAAAAAACCGAAAAATGTGAAAAAGTCAAAAGAAAATTCATAACTCGAACAATTTTTGACCAAATTTTTTTTTCTTTATCAGAATTTAAAGAGCGATTATTGCTTTTTAAATTATGACAATTGGGAATTTTTTGTAATAAACTTTTAATAGATAGCGTTCCCACCCTCTCGTATTAGAAAAACCGAAAAATTTGAAAAATTACAAAAAAAAATTCATAACTCAAATAATTTTCGACCAAATTTTTTTTCAATGTCAGAAATTAAAGAGGAATTATTGCTCTTCAAATGGTGACCACTGCGAAATCTTTTTTAATAATCTTTTAATAGCCAGCTTTCTCACCCGCCCTTTTCATAAAACCAAAAAATGTAAAAAAGCCAAAAAAAAATTCGTAACTGGAACAATTTTTGACCAAATTTTTTTTCTTTCTCTGTAATTAAAGCGGGATTATTACTTTTCAAATTTTGACCATTGCGAATTTTTTTAATTAACTTTTTATAGCCAGTGTTCCCATCAGCCCGTATCAGAAAACTGAAAAATGTGAAAATTCAAAAAAAAATTCAAATGTCGATAAAATTCAAATCCGAGCTAATCTAGCAAAACTGAAATAGCTTTTTGCTAGTTTTGATAAGTACTTTCAGAAACTGAAGTCAAAACTTAGTGCACATTCGATGACCTCAAAAATGTTGCACTGTGTAATAATAATGAATCAGAAATGACGTTTGTCCTTTAAAAGCGTGGTTTAAAAATTGTTAGCTTTTATAAGAAATTAATTTTGCAATATGTAAACGCCTACACAAGTAAGCCACGCCTCGGTATATATCCGGAGACAGTTAAGCCCTCCTCCTTTATTTAACTAAAAGTCCAAATATATATAAGGAGGCGAGGCTTAAGTGTATAGAAATGGTTATATGCTGACTTGTAGAAAGTCACACCTCCATATATATTTGGATACACTTAACCCCTTCAGTGTGTATCTAAAATATAACAAAATGGTCCCAAAATGTGTAAGACCTTCTTGTAAATAAATTTTCATGACAGTAGGTACTAAGGGGTTTTTGGGGTCGCTGATTACGATTCCGGTGTTAGTTTTCAAAAATTCAAAATGGCGGATCCAAAATGGCGGACACGATTTTGAAAAATTCATTGGATTCGCTTAAAAATCGTTACTCGGGGATTTTCGTGGTCGCTGATTACGAATCTGACATTAGTTTTTAAAAATTCAAAATGGCGGATCCAAAATGGCGGACACGATTTTGAAAAATTCATTGAATACGCCTAAAATTCGTTATTCGGGTGTTTTCGGGGTCGCTGATTACGAATCTGTTATTAGCTTTTCAAAGTTTAAATGGTAAGAATTATTAAAAGAATTTATCCACTTTTAAATTTTTTCAAAATTTTTGGCGACCATTTTGGATGAAAAATTATTTGTTTTTAAAATCTTACTTCAGATTCGTGATCAGCGACCCCAAAAACCCCCGAGTAAAAATTTTTAAAAGAATTTATCCATTTTTAAAATTTTTCAAAATTTTTGGCGGCCATTTTGGATAAAAAATTATGTATTCTGAAAATATGACTTCAGAATCGTGATCAGCGACCTCAAAAATCCCCGAGTAAGAATTTCTAAAAGAATTTATCCACTTTTGAAATTTTTCAAAATTTTTGGCGGCCATTTTGGATGAAAAATGATTTATTTTGAAAATCTGACTTCAGAATCGTGATCAGCGACCCCAAAAACCCCCGAGTAAAAATTTTTGCGAATATACGTTAAGATGTTTTCTTGTTCGGGCCATGACGTGTATACACGTCATCCACTGTTTGGGCCAGTTTTTTTCATGACGTGTATACACGTCATCCACAGTCAAGGGGTTAAGCCACGCCTTCTTACGAGTCAGCATATAACCACGCCTATACACTTAAGACACGCCTTCTCATATATTTGGATACACTTCAGGCACGCCTCCTTATGTACTTAGATACACTTAATATTTAAGCCACGCCTTTTTAAGAAATGGATTTTTTCCAACTACTCCTTGTAAAATAGGGAGGCGTAAATATAACACTTCCCTTTTATGGCGAGACTTTTTCATAGCCACGCATTCTATAAGGCATTTTTAGGCTTTCAAACATTTTTAGCCACGCTTTTCTATGAGGAGGGGTATAATTTTGCTATTTAAACTTTGTTAAGGCTCAAATCTGTAACCATTCTTTCTTTAGAATAAAGAATTTTTAGCCACTCCTCTTCGTAGAGGAGAACCGTTCATAAGCCACGCCTTCTTGTATTTCATGTTACTCCAAGGGCGGAGGGTACCAAACCACGCCCATAAAAATCAGAAAAACATTTGAAAACCACGCCTACCAAATAAAGGTCGTTTAGTAATACTAAACCACGCCCATTTTAAATCCACGCCCACTATGTGGGTGTGGATTTGTAATGAGCTTGGTTAGGTCGTTTCAAAGTCCGTTAGACCAATAAAAGGGTTTTTTCTTAACCCTTTAACGCCCAAATGTACAAAATTTTTGCATGAAGTTTGAAGAGTTATTTCGGTACTCAAAAAACAATAGAAAAATCAATTATGTTTTGTTTAATTTTCAATTTTTTCTACTACGAAATAACAGAAAAATAATTCTAAATGTTACAAATAACGTGACATAAATATATATGCTACAAGATGGGACTATAGAAAAAATTAAAAAGGCAGCTCAAAAATGGAATCTGAAGTTCAAATTTTTTTGCAAAATTTACCCGAATGAACGAAATTGTTAAAAGGGTTTAGATTAGCTTGAAACTTAATACTCGAGGGTATTAAGGGTCGCTGATCACGAATCTAAAGTCCAATTTTAAAAATTAAAAATGGCGGATCCAATATGGCGGACAATGTTTCTAAAAACTCATTAAATTCACTTGAAACTTGTTACTCGGGGGTTTTTGAGGTTGCTAATTATGAATATAAAATTAAATTTTCAAAATTCAAAATGTCGGATCCAATATGGCGGACAAATTTTCAAAAACTCATTAGATTCGTTTGAAATTTGTTACTCGGGGGTTTTTGGGGTCGTTAATTATGAATATGAAATTCAATTGTCAAAATTCAAAATGGCGGATCCAATATGGCGGACAAATTTTCAAAAACTCCTTAGATTCGTTTGAAACTTGTTACTCGGGTTTTTTTTTGGTTCGCTCATGACGAATGTAATGAACAATTTTCAAAATTCAAAAAGGCGGATCCAATATAACCGACGAATTTTCATATAAAAACTCATCGGTCCGTTGAAATTCGTTAATCACGTTTTTTAGCTATTAAAATGTTTAAAGTCTTTCTAATGTTGCCCCTTTTTCAGCATGTAGAGGTAAACGTGAACAAGACAGTCTTTTTCTGCAAACAGAGTTTTGCTAACAAACATAACTAATAATTAAAACCAAGCATTTAAATTTAGATTTTTCAAGCTTTAAATTTAAATATAAATAAAAAAAATAAAGTGTTTTAGAAAAATTATATGCCATATTGGATCCGCCGTTATGAATTTTGAAATCTGGACTTCAGATTCGTGATCGGCGACCCCAAGAACTCCCAACTAACAAGTTTCAATCGAATCTAATGAGTTATTGGAAATTTGTCCGCCATATTGGATCCGCCATTTTGATTTTGAAAATTGAATTTCATATTCATAATAAGCGACCCCAAAAACCCCCGAGTAACAAGTTTTAAGTGAATCTAATGAGTTTTTAGAAACATTGTCCGCCATATTGGATCCGCCATTTTGAATTTTTAAAATTGGACTTCAGTTTTGTGATCAGCGACCCTTAATACCCTCGAGTATTAAGTTTCAAGCTAATCTAAACCCTTTTAACAATTTCGTTCATTCGGGTAAATTTTGCAAAAAAATTTGAACTTCAGATTCCATTTTTGAGCTGCCAAAATTTTGTATATTTAAGCGTTAAAGGGTTAAATTCGAAAAAATTTTTAGAAGTGAAACTACAGAGTAATCTTCACCTATATACTTTATTACGTTAATAAAAAGGGAACAAAGAAAAATACTAATTACTAAGGAAGAATATTTTTTTTTTGATTAAAAGGAGTCATGTTTTGGAAAGGGGGAAACAGGAAACGCGGTAGCGACCCAGTTAGTCTTAATAACGATAAAAGCTTCTAATCTTCGAGAGCGGTATCTTTGCAGTTCCCCTTTTGGGTCTGTAGAGGTTGGTTTTTTTCTACTCACTCCCTCCTGTATGTTCTTAGTATTATTGTCTTACTTACTCTTCCTTTACTGCGTCTCTGGTGAACCAGAATCTACGAGGGGTATTTCACCCACCACCACCACTACCAATACTTGCAAGAAAATGGAGGACCCGTAAAACTCTCGCACATGTATTTGAGAGAAGGAAAACGGTGTGCGGCGAGATATTACTCAGGCAAAAGACCATACGGGGATCCTGAAGCACCCATAGAAATCTACGGGATGTCAGTTTCATAATTGCTTTTAGCTGCGTGTTGTATGGTGCCATTGTCAGCTGTTCCCTTATTACGTCTGATACACACCCGCGATGTTATATTCACTGTAATGAAGTTTGCTTTTGCAGAATTACGTCAAAGAGATGACGACGACGTCAACAACGAGGCGACATCGACTATGAAAGACTGGAGGTTCGTATGTTTTTCTCTTAGATGAAGAGGCACTTTGGGGAAGGAGTCAATTTCCCTCTCTTAATATATCTCTTTCTTTCTTTTTTTCTCCTTTTTACTTCTTCTCTTCTCTTTTACTTTCTCTATTATCCTTTTGTTAACAATATTGTCAATTTGAAAAGTTTCGGTTACAGATGAAGGTGAACGAATTAAAAATCATATTAATTAAAATTGTCGAGAACCACACTGAAAGAATTTTAGGCAGGCTGCTGGCTTTTCATGTCCGAAATCAGTGCCCCTTGCGCAGGGCTCGCAGCTCACCTCAAAAAAGCGAGCATCTACTCCCGAAAGGTGAGCAGCTGCCCCTGAGGAGTTGCTGCTTACCTTTCGGGAGTAGATTCTCGCCTTTTTGAGGTTAACTGCGAGCTTAAGGCAGCGAGCTCTAGCGGCACTCATGTAAAGCCTGCAGCCTGCCCAAAATTCTTTCAGTGCAGCATAGAAAATTAATCATTACTTTTCAGAAAAAAATGAAGAAATAAGGTAAGTAAAAAATTGTTCCTTTGAAAAATTGAAAAGACAAATTAAAAATTATTATTCTACCTGATCCTAATGACTCTCAGACAACATAGGTACAATAGTAACCTCGACAAAATGGTACACCAAACCTCGATTTTTAAATATTTAAAAAAAATTTAAGTCATTTATAGTTTAAATTAAGTATTTTTAGTTTGATTTCTAAAATAATTAATTACTAGCAACAATTCGCGCGTTTACGCGCACGGCTGACTTCTCACTCACTTTTTAAATAAAATTAGCAATTTCAAAAATAAGAGAACGTAAATTTTTTTAATTTAAATTTTTTTTATATAAAAATAAAATATGAATTGGAATAAAATTTTAATATTATTATAATTATAATAATCATATATTCTGACATAGGGAATTCAGGGAAAAGTCAGGAATTTTTATTAAAATTACTGAAAAAATTAAATTTTTCGAATTCATATAATAAGAAAATTCTGAATTTTTGTGACTTTTTTATTTGACTCATAAACTATAAAATTACTACGAATTTTAATACAAAACCCTCCATTTTTTCAATTTCTGACAAAAATTTCATTTTAAATAACATAAATCTTGAACAACTATCATAAAATAAATAAATTATTTAACGAATAATTTTACTCAAATATGTATTTCAAAATGAATTGAATTTTAAAAGAGTTGCGTTTACAATTTTCATAAATAAATGAACTTCAAACGTTTTTAATTTAAAATTTTATAAAATTTCAATGTTGAATGAATTTAATTAGAAATTTCAATGAACTTAGAGTTTTGAAAAATTTTAATAATTTAAAATCTTCTAAAATTAGTTAAATTTGTCAATATATGTGACGCGACCCCAAGAAAGGTACCTAAGAAGCAAACGAATTATAGGTTGGGTTCGAGTTAGATTTATCTTGATTAAAAGTTCATTTTTAATTATTTGAATTTGAAACCAATATTCATTAAATATTTTGAATATAATAAAAACTTAAAGACCAACAGTTTTTAATTATTAATTGATTCTCTTTCTGTATTTTTACTCAAAAAATTTAAAACATAACCTCAAATTTTTTTCTTCTTAGGTACCTTTCTTGGGAACGCGTCACATATATATATATATATATATATATATATATATATATATATATATATATATATATATATATGTGACTGTCCACGAGAAAACAAGGCTTAGCTCCCAAACGTGAATTTCACAGGGCGAGCGATTGAAGTACTACGATTGAAGTTAACTACGCTTGACATACCCATCTTTAAAACGATATATTGTCGAAAGTAATTGATATTTTTAACTTCTGACTTTTGCATTTGAAAAAGCAACATAAAATCTGTCGATTACCATAAAAAACTCAAATTGATTTTTTCGACCTAAGCCGTGTTTTATCGTGGAGAGTCAACGATTGAGGTTAACTACGCTTAACATACCCATCTTTAAAACGATATATTGTCGAAAGTAATTGATATTTTTAACTTTTGACTTTTGCATTCCGAGTTCCCTAAAAAATTTCGAAAATACATTCCTTCAGAAACAAAATTTCGACTCGCAATTTTATATCCATAAACGAAAATTACTTTCAAAAATCCAAAGGAATTTCCAAATTTAAAAATCCTTTTTGGAGAAATATAAAAATTATATATCGAAAAATAAAGAGGGTGAACTTAAAATTATAAAAAAATAAGGAGGGAATGTTTTTACTCCTGTCAGAGTCAAAATTTTATGATATCGTGTCAAAGATGTACCGTGATATGTACTAATAGGAAACGGGAAATACGAACATAAGAAAATATAAAGAAAAAAACAAAGTTTCTCGACAAAAAAAATCTCACTGTTTCACCTTCTCTCTCTCACCCTTTTGCTCAATGATGCAGCTTAATCTTCATTAAAACTTGACACTCGACGTCACCCTTCTAATTTCAACGAAAGGATTGACGATCGAACAAGAAGAAGATGATGAAGAAGAAGAAGAAGAAGAAGAAGAAGGTGAAAAAGAATGGGTGCGCGAATATAAGTGATTAATCGTTGTCTTAATTGAAAAATAAGTATGGATGGCAAGGTGCTATTCGTGCCCTAATGACTTAGTCTCTTTCCCCAATTTAATGGAATTAATATTTGTCTTAATGCTCTCTTCTTTATACAGCATGCCGAATATGTATTCTACTTTATCATTCATTAAAATTTATTAAGAATAACAATTAGGAAAATTTTTATTTTAATTATTCATTCATTAACTTAATTATTAAAAATATAAATAATATGACTATAATTATAGTAGTAATCTGGGCCGTGGAGAGCCGAGACGGGCCCCATAGTAGGATTATAAAAACATAAATTATTTTCTTTTTTTTTTAAAGATGTTTAACTTTTTTGGATTGTTCTAATATAGTAAAAGATGTTATTTGTTACAATAATAAATTATTCTCTTTTAATAAAAATAGGATTTTATTTGAATTATTTCAGACCTAAAATTTTTATTAAAACTCTTTTATTCAAACATTTTAATTAACAAATTTAATCCCTTGCTAAAAGTATACAAAAAAAACTTTAATCATTTTTTAATACACTTTTTTCGTCTTGAGTTAGGGTGCGATCCCATGTCAACAGAATACGTCCCCAGTAAAAAAGAATTTTTTAATATAGCATTTTGGACGATTGAGCAAGCCGTCTGCTCAATTGTCCAAACGGCATTTGGACAATTGGACTGGTTGCTCAATTATCCGATGCATTAAGTCCAATCATCCTAAATGTTTTTCGTGGCTAAAAAACTGCTGAATTAAGAAAAAAGTACTGAAATGTTACAGAAACTTTAGAGAATTCTTAATTCCAGACAAATACAGAAAAATTAGGTATAAAAATACCTCGAGTGAGGAAAAAGAACAAGATTTCTAAAATATCACTTTTTAACTGACAGTGCAATGCTGTACTTGGAATTTAGTTGGCAAAAAAGTGAGGATTCTGATAAAGAGAAACACTTCATTATCCACTCTCAATACTCCTCATGTGGTAATATGTATATTTGTAGATTTTCAATAATAGTGTATTAACAATAATATTTTATTTTGCTGAATTCTCTCTTTTTTAAAATGAGAAACCGAAATCTACAATATATTACCACATGAGGAGTATTGAGAGTGGATAATGAAGTGTTTCTCTTTATCAGAATCCTCACTTCTTTGCCAACTAAATTCCAAGTACAGCATTGCACTGTCAGTTAAAAAGTGATATTTTAGAAATCTTGTTCTTTTTCCTCACTCGAGGTATTTTTATACCTAATTTTTCTGTATTTGTCTGGAATTAAGAATTCTCTAAAGTTTCTGTAAAATTTCAGTACATTTTTTCTTAAAACTTTAATATTTTTACCCTCTTAATTTGTAAATTTAAAACTAAATTTGACTTTGGATTCATCGCATTTACCTCAATGTTTACTTCTTCTTTTGATTTTGACCTTAGAGACCCTGAAAATTGACCTAAAATTTTTAGTTTTTTTGTTTACGTTTTTTTCTAATTTTCGTAATTTGGTTTTTTATTTTATAAATAAAATTTTTGTTTCCTTCATGAAAAAAAGAATAATAAGATACTAAGTTTTTGTCTTGAAATTTTCTGGTCATGTTGACCTGTTTTTTAAGGATTTAAAAAAATTTTCGTAGTTAATTTTTGTCTTTAGGTTCAATTACCGTAAATTTTGACTGTAAATTCTTCTGCTGGTTCTTTAACCCTTTAAGGGGTTACGTACACTTAGGATTTTCAAAAAATCGATTTTTTTTCAATGCATTTTCTAAAAGTATACCATTTCAAAAGTATTCTCTGAAAATTTGAGACAAATCGGACATGTTTTGAGAGTTTGTGATTACTGTGACTTGAGAACGGCTTTACCGATCGGTTTGAAATTTTTACCACTTATTTGTTATATAATTGGCCGTTACTTGAACGAAGGATTTTTTTTTGACAATAATTTTTTTTATAGCTGAAAATGTCAGTAAAATTTTGGTCAAAAAACAATTTTTGACTTTCAACATCCGCCATTTTGCGAAAAATCAAAATTTTTCAAATCCCTTCGTTCAAGTACCACATTATATCATTACCTAACGATTTCTTTTTCGCGATTTGATTTTAGATGATCCAGTCACGAGATAGCGTGATCACCGCGAAACCATTTTTATTTAAGGAGCTTACGCAAATGTTCTATCATTCGCATATTTCTTTATATTTATGGACTATAATTTCAGAAAATTTTCTTAAAATATATATATTTTATGTGGAAAAAGATTTGTTATTAATTATTTTAAAGTGTGGCCACAAAAAATTCCTAAAAAACAGCTTTTTTTGAAGCTCTAACTGTACGTAACCTCTTAATGGCCAGTGGTACACATACGTACCACCTCTACTTCAAAAAATCATAACTTTCTTAAAACTTAACGGATCAACTCCGCTAGAGTCTCATTTTGAAGGGGTGAGCGAGAGTAACAATAATACATATGAATGCCATTTTCCAAAATACTACCCTTTATGAAATAGACCCCTTAAAAAAACGCAAGAAATGACAAAAATTAAGAAAAAGTTATAAATTCAAGAAAAATTTTTTTTCGGGTTTCAAAGTAACATGTTTTAAAATATTTTAAACTTTGTAAAAAAAATTAATAACAAAATTTTACCTCAGGGTAAAAAAAATTAATGAAAACTACCCCAAAAAACGAAACAATTTAAAAATCTACCAAATTCACCTAAAATTTGATACTTGGTGGTTTTCGGGATCGCTGTTTACGAATCCAATGTTAGTTTTCAAAAATTCAAAATGACGGATCCAATATGGCGGACGATAAATTGAAAATTCATCAGATTCGTCTAAAAATTGTTACTCGGGGGTTTTTGGGGTCGCTGATTACGAATCCGATGACAGTTTTAAAAAATTCAAAATAGCGGATCCAACATGGCGGACCATAAATTTAAAAATCTACCAAATTCGCATAAAATTTGTTACTCGGGGGTTTTCGGGGTTGCTTATTACTAAACCGATGTCAGTTTTCAAAAATTAAAAATTGCGGATCCAATATTGCGGACAAAAATAAAAAAAAATTTATCAGATTCGCCTGAATCTTGTTATGCAATAGGGGTGGTTTCGAGGGGGGTGCTTATTAATATTATCCATATCTGTGTCACTTAGAAACATTTTTTTTATAATTTAGAAGCATTTAGAAGCATAGATTTTTTTTATCATTCACAAAAACTTTTATCAACAAGGTGGTTATTTGACCTTAGGGTTGTTTTTAAAGGGTAGTTTACATTTACTAGGTATCATTACCTATAGTCATCATACAAATATTTTTTCGTATTTTCGAAACGTATAGAATCAATGAAAATTATTTTTTTAATTGTTCAAAACTATTGACAGTATGTAAGAATAATTCTAAAATAGGGGTGGGTTCCAAGGGGGGTGTTTAACATTATTATTCATATTTGTGTCACTTAGAAACATTTTTTATAATTTGAAGGCATTTAGAATCTATACATTTTTTTTAAATATTCACCAAAACTATTATCGTCAAGGGGTGGCTACTATTTGACTTTGAGGGTTGTGTTCAAGTGGTTATTTATAATTATTTTTCATTTTTGAACAACCAGAGAATATTTATAAATAATTATAAAGCAGACAGGAGCTAAAAAATATTTAATTTATCACTTAGATTAATTATCAATTTTTTTGGGTAGTAATGTACGTTAGGGGTGGTTTTAAGGGGTGGAACATGTTAAAAAAAAATTTTCTCATATTGAATAATAGAATAATCGAATTTACTAAACATTATACATTTATAATAACGGCAGAAAACTCGGGCATTAAAGGGTTAATTCAGCAGTTTTTCAGCCACGAAAAACATTTGGGATGATTCGACCTAATGCATCGGATAATTGAGCAACCAGTCCAATTGTCCAAATGCCGTTTGGACAATCGAGCAGAGGGCTTGCTCAATCGTCCAAAATGCTATATTAAAAAATCCTTTTTGCAACACTAACCTGTAAAATTGAATTTTACACACAGAAAACTGTGTGTAAAGTACTTCATTTTATAGCGGTGTGTAAAGTGTTACTTTACACACCGCTAGCAGTGTGTAAAGTGAATTCCAGTGTGTAAAGTGATTTTCAGTGCGTAAAATGATTACTTTACGCATTCTTGTGACTGTTTGATGAGAAACCATGAATTAAAGCTTTTAAACAACAATTTACAATCACATTTTTATTTTAGCTTCTAGAAAACTTCATTTAACAGTTCCCCCACTACACCTAAACTTTCAGTAATATTGGCAATATTTCTGCAAGTTTAGTTGTTTTAGTGTTGCAAAAAATTTTGTATGACACTCTTGCGTAAATCAGATTATACTTGTGTGACTTGCAGCACTCGCCTTCGGCTCGAGCTGCAAACGTCACACTCGTATAATCAACGATTTTACGCACTTGTATCATAAATAACTATTTTTACTGGGTCGACCGAAAGCTGAAAATCATGAGTGCAAAAGAGAGGTAGATATTGTTGTCCTTTTCACTCTCACGATATTCTGCTTTCGGTCGACGTATTCTGCTCACATGAGATCGCACCTTAATACATTTTCTAGCTTTGATGCTAGAAAAATTATCAATTACATCATAAAAATTTATTTGACAAGCCAAATCGCATTCCATTTTCATGTGGATTCCCAAGTGAGCAGAAAGCGTAAAACCGAAAGCAGAATTTCCTGAGTGTAAGAGAGATAGTGAGATAATACTATCATTTTCTCATTTATTAAATGATAAATAAATATATAAATTCCCGGTCATTTTCCCGAATCTAATTTCCCGAAAGACGCTCTCCCGAATTACAAAATTTCCGAATACATTTTTCCCGACTGTCTATGTTCCCGAAAAATAAAAAAATATATTTCATTAAAAATAAGTGGAAAACATTTATTAGAAAATATGACATACAGTACAAAAGCTATAAAAATAAAATACTACAAAAATAAACAACACAAAAATAAAATGTCGTCATTGTTTTTGTATTCGTCATATTTCGCAACGGGCTGTACACGTCCTTTTTCGTACATTAAGACACTCCCAATAAGCTTTACCATCTTTACGTTTAGAACATTGATAGACATATCTATGACAGTTTACTATAACAGTTCACAAATTTCAGGACATTACTTATTCGGAAAAATGGTATTCGGGAAATTAGATTCGTGAAAAATGTATTTGAAAAAATTGTAATTCGGGAGGGCGTCTTTCCGGAAATTAGAATCGGGAAAATGTATGGTAATCTCTGCTAACATGGGACTCACGCTAAATTTTGGTTAATACTACATTTTTCTCTAAACCCAGAACGACCGAGCCCCCAAGAGTCCGAGCCCCGGGGCATTTACCCCTGCTGTCCCGCCCTCTTGTCGAGCCTGATAGTAATAACAACTATAGTAATGAGAATAATAATAATAACTGCAATAATAACAAGTTGTTAATTTCATGATCATTAAGCTTCCTCAATATAATATATACCAATTGTTTAATTTTTTATTTTAGAATAATTATTTTAAAGTGTTAAGATAAAATGTCAAAAAATACAAAATTTCAATTTTTTGTGAAAATTAAAAATATTTATTAATTCTATAAATTTTGATAAAATATATACTTTATATACATGAATCGATTCGTTTTTATGTCAGGAATGCAATTTTGACAAGAATTAATAAAAATTTTAATATAGAAAAAAGTTACTTCAAAAAATCCAAAAATTATTTTTTCAAAAATTAAAAAATTGTTGAAAAAAAATTTTTTTTTTAGATATTTTTGAAAATCCTTTTGTCTGATTTTTGGTATTCGTGACCGTAATACACCTACAAAATTTTATCAAAATCCGTCAAGACGTGTAAGAGAAAATTTGTCCACAAGAATCGGTGACATACACACACACACACACACATACATACACACATACATACACACACACATACATACACACATACATCCGGACATTTGTTCCTCTCGACGAATTATATATACTACACTTGAAAATTTGTAAAAATAATTGGTTCTAAAAAATTCGGAAATCGACATCACTATAAGGCTTCCTTTATGAGGAAGCAATAATAACATATATTAATAATAAACATCTCTTATATTTTATAATAAAATTATTATAACTATAATTAGATTTATAATAATAACTATATGAATAATATTATTATATGATATTATCACTCGGTTGTTATAAATATTTAATAAACATTGAATTTGACGATCATTCCGAGTCGGAATGATCGTTAAATTCAATGTTTACTAAATATATGAATAATAATTATAATAATTCTAATTCTAATAGTTTTAATAATAATAACTATAGTAAATGAGTTCAAGTTTTATTATATGGGAGACTGGGGCGAAAGGTTAAATTTTGTATAAATGATTTTTTTTAAACAATATAATATGCTTAGATGCAAATATATATATATATATATATTGTAGGGCAACTTGTCCTCTACAACTTTCAATAAAAGTTTCTGATATTTTCGCATAAAATACATGTTTTGTCCTTTTTTGAAAATTTTGTTTTTTTTAACTTTTCGCCCCATGCTGGGGCTAAATGTTAAATTCTATTTCTAGCCTACTAAAACTATTTTCTGATAGGTGTTAAGTAGTAGATAAGTTAAACTATACGTAAACAAGTAATTTAGTTAATAAAAGATTTGTGTCTATTAAACAAAAGCTTTACAACAGTTATAAAGTTAATAAATTAAAATTTCAAAAAAAAATAATTTTTTTTGGTTTATTTCACATGAACTAGAGGTGTGCAAAAAGCTCGAATAGCATGGTCGAGCTCGAGCCGGGCTCGAGTTTTAGTTACTCAAAAATATTTGAGTGCTCGAAAAATTCAAATGCTCAAAATTATTTTAGGTTTAATACTGCACGTGTCGGATGGAATTTGGTTCGAGTTCGGATTGATTCTGCTCAGCTCTGCTAGAAAAACGAAAAGCTTGAAATACTCGATCGAGCTTTTTGCACAACTCTAACGTGAACGGTCTTGTTTTTGACAGAGTACTTGTGCCAAATGTCAAATAAATAATTTTTAAACAAATAAACCCAAAAAAACGAAAAATGTAAAAAATATTTTTAACAACATGTAAAAAGATTGGATTCGCTTAGAATTTGTTGCTTTGGGGTTTTCGGGGTCGTTGCTTACAAATACGATTTCAAAATAAAAAATCTGTAGTTGGATTCATAATCAACGACCCCGAAAATCCCCGAGTAACAAGTTTCAACTAAATTTGATCAATTTTGAAAATTAAGTACGCCATATTGGATCCGAAATTTTTAATTTTAATAATCTGACAACATATTCGTAATCAGCGACCCCAAAAACCACTGCGTAACAAATTTTAAGCGAATTCAATCATTTTTCAAATAGTTTTATTTACGGACAGTGTCAGTCAATTTTTATACTTGACAACTATTAAAAAAATCATTTTTGACAGC
Organism: Leptopilina heterotoma; assembly: GCF_015476425.1. Classification (NCBI taxonomy): domain Eukaryota; kingdom Metazoa; phylum Arthropoda; class Insecta; order Hymenoptera; family Figitidae; genus Leptopilina; species Leptopilina heterotoma. The sequence continues at coordinate 668,981 of NW_025111155.1, forward strand.
TAATTTATTTTGTTGTTAGCAATATCGCTATATCTTCTTAAAGTACAGGGTTTAGGATTTATTTTGACTCCTATGATAAGTCTCTAGCACGTCGGATTTACCCGAAGGAGATTTACAAAAACAGCAAAAAAAATGATTTTTGGGAATTTACTCCCACTTTTCTCAAAATCTTGACGTGATGGGAGGTTTTCGTTGCCAGATTCGGATTCAGCGCACCAAATACTGCGGGAAATGACTTCTTGATCTCAGACAACGGAAATTTTTATTTTTTTGCAGGTTTGTGTTATCAAATATTTAAATTTGAAAACTTTTCAAAATTCAATTTTTTCTAGAAATTTAGGCTATAATGCTTTTAATATTCAATTATTGTCTGAAATTTTAAATGAAATTCATTTTTAATTCAATTTTTATTAGAAAATTATATGAGAATTCAATATTATATAAATGAAAAAATAAATAATTTATTGAATGATTGAATGTTCCTTAATATTGAATTTTCATTAAGAATTATATCATCAAATTTTTAAATAATTAAATTCTTACAACGAATTTTTATCAATTTTTTAAGAATAATTACATTTTTCGTGGAATTCGATTAAAATGTTATTAAAAATAAAATATTATTATTATTTTTATTTTATTGTTTTTTTTTTTTTTTTTATTATTATTATTTTTATTTTATTGTTTATGAAAATAATTGAATTTTTGCGAAGAATTTTATCAAAATTTTTTTTAAATAATTGAATTGTTTTTGAAAATTTTATTAAAATAGTAGGTAGATATTGAAAATCATTAAATTAAGGAAATTTTTTGAAAATAATTGAAATTTTGCCAAGAGTTTTATTAAAATTTTTTTAAATAATTGAATTTCGGAGAAGAATTTTATTACTTTTAAAAATAAATAATGAATTTCTGCAATTATTTCTAACTTTTCCAAAATTCAATTTTTTTAGGGTTTTTAACTCAAATGTTTCTATATACCTACTAAAATCCATTATTTTTTTTATAATTAATTAAAGAAATATTAAAAAATGTAACTAATTTCAGAATAATTTTGAATTATTAAAATTTTCAAAAAATTTAATTTCTTTAAAATTTCTAATTAAATTAATTGAATTCTCGTAAAGAAAATCTTTTTAATGAATAGGTACTGTTTAAAAATTACAATTAAAATTTCTTTAAAGTTTCTTTCATGTGTGATTGTTCCTAATGGTCTTACAAAATTAGTATACTAATCATGTTTACAAAAAAATTTCTTATTCGCTAAAAAAATTTACAAAAAAAGTAAGAATCCGACAGTATAGTCGGCCACCTTAAGCAATCTTTTAAATTAACACTGTTTTAAAAGTGCAATTCATATTTTTTTCTAATTCTTCCATGTGATGTAAGTAACAAGTAAGTAACAAGTAAGAATCCGACAATAATCGGCCACCTAACCTATAGTAATCAGCCTCTTAAAAAAGCTTTCAAAAACCGTAAAAATTTTTTTTTTTAATTACAAAAGCTTAGATTTGTTTATGATAACCTTAGAAATGATTATCAACAAACAAAATATTTTTATATCTCATACGGTTTTATAGCTATTTAAAATTGAAAAGTGGCCGACTACTATCTGGTTTACCCTATTTGATTAAAATTGATGTCTTGGATCCAATAACTCGCCAGACGCTCGGAGGAACGCGCAACTGCCAGTCAGTGAGCAGTGAGCGCCTCTGGGCCACTCACTGCTACCCGACTGGTATTAGCGCGTGCCTTCGAGCGTCAGGCAAGTTATTGGATCTAAGGCCTCAATTGTACTAAAAATAATTGAAATTCTGCGATGAGTTTTTTATTTGTGAAAATAATTGAATTATTGCCAAGAAATTTATAAAAAGTTTGTAAATAATAGAATTCCTGTAAAATTATTTTATTGTTTATGATAATAATTAAACGTTTGCGTAGAATTGTAATAAATTTTTTTTTAAATAATTGAATGTTTTTGGAAAACTTAATTAAAATAGTAAATATACCTATTGAAAATCATTGAATTTAAGAAAATTTTTGCAATAATTGAAGTTTTGCCAAGAATTTTATTAACCTTTTTGACGATAATTGAATTTTGAAGAAGAATTTTATTATTTATAAAGAGAATTGTAATTTTGAAGAGAATTTTTGAAATCTTTTTAATATAATTGAATTTTGCGAAGAATTTTATTACTCTTGAAAATAATTTAATTTTTGCAATCATTTGAAACTTCTCAAAAATTCAAATTTTTTTAGTGTTTTAAACTAAAATTCCTCGATAAATTCAATATTTTTAACAAATAATTAAATATATATGTATTATATTAAAAAATTTGACTAATTTCAGAATAATTTAAATTTTAAAAATTTTTGCAAAAATTTAAGTTCTTTAGAATTTCTAATAAAATTCATTCAAAATTGAAATTTTATAAAATTTGTAATTTTTTTTTTATTTTTTTTTTGTAGTCGGAAGTGGAAAATCTGTAAATTCAGATACCTTTTTTAGATAAACCCAGGTTATGCGGGGATGACCGCTCTTGTTCTGGTCGACCCACTAAAAACCACTCCCGTCTTAATTTGGGACACTTTGATCCACCTGCGGCACTACCGTCAGGCTTTAAACTTCGCAAGTGGTGATCCCCTTGTCCTGCTCCTTAACTTGCCATTAATCCGCTCGTGCAATGTGTGAGCAAGGACGGGAGGAAAAGCTAAATGTTTTCCTCCCCCCACGCTCACACACTCCTGAGCACTGGATTCTTTCGGTCAACCTCGTCTTCCGTCTCTATATTTTCCCCATTACTTTAATAATTAAGGATTAAATGTCTACACGAGTCCAGGTTTTGAACCATGATACACACCATGTTATCGACGTTGATTTCAAAGCCAACTGCCGCAAACATGGCCCTTCTATCATGGTTCTCCTTATTTTCTTCGCATCCTAGACAAAGTCTTCTTTGCTTCCTCAAAGGCAGTTCTGAAGACCTTGCAGCTTCCAGACCCTGTCACGTGGTTAGTTTTCTCCTTCCCGTCGAACTTCTTTTCGCATAAGAAGCAGCATGGGCTCTTCTAACAGATTGCTATCTTGTGGTCGGCTTCTCCACACTTAAAGCACGCAGTTGACCTATCTACCGATTTACAATCTTTACCTATATGGCCATAGCCAAGGCACCTATGACACCTTGTGAGCATAACTCTTTTCCTTACTGGACAAGACAAAAAGCCTACCCTTATGTGGCCGAGACGTTCCAGATTTTCTGCATCTTTCTGTGTGGTTACTACAATAGCGAGCTTTACACCTCGCTTGTTAGGTCCCAGGACAGTTATCCTTCTTCTTCCTACTGGCATTGCCGAAACTCTATCCAGGGCCTCCTGGACATCTGTTGGCTCTGTAAGGCAATCCAGATCGCGGATCTCCAAAGTAGTTAGCCGATCTACAATCTGCACCTTACCCATGTCACCAATCACCCTAGTCACCTCATTGGTGAAGGTCTCCTTATCAGAAGAACCTCTAAGTTTGATAAAGAGGTCCCCCTTTTTGGTGGGTACAGCTTCCATACAAATTGTATTGCTTTTTTCTGGGTTTACCTCCTTACGAATCTTCCCCAGAACTGCTGCGAACGTCGAATCTTTAGCTACCTTAACGATCATTGATGATCTCTTTTGTGGCCTTCCTTCTTTCTATGTTTTGTCCTTCGGCTTTTTTGGAGGCCCTTCATTCTTCGTCTTCTTTGAGTTTTTGTTCAACTTAGGACTGTTCCTCTTCCGTTTCTGACCTTCCAAGACGACATTTCTTAACACTACAGCGTTTAAACGGTCGCATCTAACTCTTCGATGTTGTCTTGATTCCTCTGACCACACTAATTGTTGGTAGAAACTCTCATTTACTTTTTTTGTAGCTGCATGCTTTTCCTTAATCTCCTGTATGAGCGATGTTATGCTTTTCAGTCCGTCCTTAATCGCCTCTTCCTCCATTCTTTGAATGCAAGCTGCTTTCTCCTTGCGCAGCCTTATAGCTTGATCTCGGTCTTTATTTCAGCAAGCAATATCATTAGCTGAAGCATTACTGAAGACAGAAATGCAGCTGGCTTGACTTGTAACGCTGCTCGTACTTCCTCGTATATCTACTCTTTCCAAGACAATTCTTGGTACCACCAACGAGTTGTTGCCCTCCTGCATCCTTGGGCCACTGTCCACCGTTCCCACGCCAGGCACTTGACTATCGGAACCAGTGAAGGATTTAGCCGAAGCATTACCCCGCAGGTACTCTTCCATGTTTTTACAATCGCTCATACTTGATGTTTGTCCCGTATCGAGAGACTATCTGACCTTAACAGGGTACTACCATCTGGCCAAGATGGACCCTGAACCGCCTCCGTTAGTTACATAGACGTTATAGCATTGCCGATGCATTGATGCGACGTCTATGATATCCAAGGGCACGTGAACGTTGTTCGTTCGGACGTGGAGGTCGATGTATCTCTCCGAGATAGCAGGAAGTTTCCGCGGAGGGAATGTATCCTGGTATCTCTTCACACAGTTTAATAAAATTTGTAATTAAAATCCTTTAAAGTTCATCTATTTATGAAAATAATTGTAAACGCAAATCTTTTAAAATTCAATTAATTTTGAAATGTATTTAAATAAAATTATTCATAAAATGATTTCTAAGTAACAATTTTATGGTAGTTTACAAGAATAAAGTTATTTAAAAAGAAATTATTGTCACCCAATGGGAAAAAGACCATTGGCGCATTAATGGCCCAATAATGGGAGCCACCATTCCATTATTGTCCCATTATTGGCACCCAATAATGGACCACTAATGGTAAAATAGTGGGATGTCCACGCCGATGCCTTTTAATTGGCAACCATTATTGGCACATTATTGGCTGCCATTAAAAAACCAATAATAAAAAAAAAATTTTTATTAAATTTTATTAAATAATAAATTTATTTATTTAATAATTATTTTATTTATTATTATTATTATTTATTATTAAAAATATTAATTTTTTTAATTAATTATTTTATAGAAATGGTTATTATTTTCTATCACATCGAAATATGAATAACCCTTTCGTTCAGAGTCTAAGAATTATTTACCTCACATCCATCAGTGCAAAAATAGGAGAGGACGGGGAGAATAAAATTCCACAAATATTCGTGAGAATGCTGCCTGCTTATATACTTTTCAAGTTTCATGTTAGTTGCGAGAGAGTTTCACGCAACACCTCCTATGGGCCGTTGAGCGAACTACATACTTACCTCATGATAATTTCTGCAACGCGGGTAAGTACGTAGTTCGCTCAACGCTCCGTAAGAGGTGTTGCTTAAAACTCTCTCGCAACTAACACGAAACTTGAAAAGTATATAAGGAGGCAGCATTCTCACGAATATTTGTGGAATTTTATTCTGCCCGTCCTCTCCTATTTTTGCACTGATGGATGTGAGGTAAATAATTTTTAGACTCTGAACAGAAGGGTTATTCACATTTCGATGTGATAGAAAATAATAACCGTTTCTACAAAATAATTAATTAAAAAAATTAATATTTTTAATAATAAAGAATAATAATAATAAATAAAATAATTATTAAATAAATAAATTTATTATTTAATAAAATTTAATAAAAAAGTTTTTTTTTATTATTGGTTTTTTAATGGCAGCCAATAATGTGCCAATAATGGTTGCCAATTATTGGCATCGGCGTGGACATCCCACGATTTTACCATTAGTGATCCATTATTGGGTGCCAATAATAAACCTAGAGAAAATTAATGGCTCCCAATATTGGGCCAGGAGTGAAAAAAATTGTGGCTGCTACGACTTAAAAGTTGAAATAAAATTTTTTTTCAGGATGTTTAACAACATCCTAGCAACAATTTAGGTGATTACTGGCCTATAAAAATAATTAGCAAATCAAGATCATTAAATTTTTTTCTTTAAAAAAATAAAAGTTTTGTTGAAAAATATTTTCTGATAAATCGAATTTATGTATTTTCTTTTATATATTTTTTAAAAAGATTTGAAAATTTGTAATGTAATGACATGAGTCATTTGTACTATATATATATTCATTTGTACTATAATAATAAAAGTTTTGTATAATCCAACAACTATAGAATTCGATGAAAATAATTGAACAAATATATTTTACTTTATACTAGAGTCATTATGAATTTAAGAATAACAAAAATATTCACACGAACTAAAGGCACATGTGTGATATTTTTTTGAAATAATTTTTTACCCCTATTTCACAATCAACTGATTTCATCTCATATCGCCACTAATCATTATATATGTATAAATATAAATGTGTGTGAGTTTAGGTTCATCCTCCCTACGATGAGAACTATTTTCAATGTATACTTTAAAATCAAGTGCCGTATGTTCAACGAACCATTAAAATGAAAATAAAATTTCGATTTTTACTAACCAGGAATGATTTTTTTTAAATAAACTATAAGTGTCTTAATAAAAAAAATGTTTAATAAAATTGTTATTAAAATACAGAATCTTAATTATAAAATTTAAGTTATTTAAATATATTTATAATAAATTTATCAAAATAAAATTGAAACGTGGATTTATAAATTATTTAACTCCATTAATTCTAAAAATAAAATTTCGATTTTTACCTATACTAGAAATAATTATTTCTGAAAAACTCTAATCGTCTAAAGATTACGATTTCAATTAGATTGCAATAATTATTACATAGAAACTTATCTATGAAATTTAAATAATTTATTCATTAACAATAAATTTATTGAAATTTAATTGAAAAATGTATTTTTTAGTTATATTCAACGTATTTAACTTTATCAATTTTAATGTAATTTTCTGACTTAATTTTATAAATTTTAATAATAAAATTTAGATTATATACCTAATAGAAATAATTTTCTTTAAATACATTCGTTTTAACCCTAAAACAATTTTAATTAGATTTTAATTACAATATAGAATTTCAATTAGAATATAATTGTGATACAGAATTATAATTAGGTGACACTTATAATACACAATTATAATTCGATTTTATTGTAATATTGAATTATAATATGATTTTACTATAATATTTTATTTGAAATTTATTTGTTTATTTATAAGTTAATATAATTTATAATTTTTACATTTGTTTTATAAGAATTAGGTTTTGATTATTGCAGACTTCGCACTCGATAACTAATTTTAAAAAAGTAGCAAACAGTAGCTATCAAACTAAAAAAAGTAGTAAAAAAGATCGAAAAATTAAACTTGACGACCAAAAAAACTCGTTTTTAGACACTTCACAAAATTACCCAAGATTTCATTCTTTATTTTATTTTCCTGATTTTCATAAAAAATATTTACTTCTTTCTTATCCTGCTAATAAATTGAATTCTTGCAACGAATTTTATTATTCACGAAACAATTTAAATAGGTATTTATAAAAATAATTTAATTCTTGCGAAGAATGTTATAAAAATTTTTAAAATAATTGAATTCTGTTCGAAAATCTTATGAAAATAGTAGATATTGAAAATCAATGAATTGCGAAAAGTTCTTAAAAATAATTAAATTTTACAAAGAATTGTATTAATTGTATTAATTAATTAATTTTTTTTTTTTTTTTTTTTTTTTTTTTTTTTTTTTTTGTATTAATTAATTGTATTAATTGTATTAATTGAATTTCCAAGAAGAAATTTATTATTTTCTAAATTAATTCAATTCTTGTGATGAATATTGCTTTTTATGAAAATAATTGAATTTTTCAAAGAATTTTATTATAATGCATCAAAATAATTGAATTTTTGGGAATAATTTTGTTATTTATGTTTAATAATTTAATTCTTTCAAAGAATTATTTATGTAAATAATTCAATTCTTGGAAAGAACTTTATTAAAATCTAAAAGAATAAATTTCATAAATTTATACAAGAATAAATTAAAAGGTGGATTCCACGTCAGTTCAACACACTTATTTTCATGACTTGTTGGGATTTGGCTGTACTTTTGTAAATTTATTACTTTTATAGTGATAAACAACTCCACCAAATATTTTTTCAAAATTTTGAAAATTACCAAAAATATGGCATTTTTAAAATTTTTTTCTTTTTTTTTTGAAAGTGCTATAACTTTGGTTGTAATTAACCGATTTTGGATTTTAAAAAAAGGATTTCTTTGGTTTCAAGTATATTTTAAGTTAAAACTAATATAAAAAAAAAATTCGAAAATTTTTTTTTTTTGAAATTTTGAAAAATTAAAAATCCGTTTTTGAAAAAACATCATCTTCGATTTTTTTCAAAATTTTACTAAATGTTAGGGCAAATGTGCTTTACATGTCCTGTAAGTTTAATCTTGGGATCTCAAAGGGATTCGGAGTAAAAAAATAAAACGTAACCACATATTACGAACATATGGGGAAAAATTCCTAAACTGCCCAGGTAAAAAAATGAATTTTCTCTAAACTTTGCTAAAATGTTACTATTATTAGTTTTCACGGGCTATAAGCTGGTGACCTTTTTTCTATGAGCCATGTAAAAATCAGAGTGGGACCATGAGAATTTTTAAGGAAAATAATAATTTATCATTATTTTACATAGAAAATGATGAATTATAATTAATTTCTTCCAAAAGTTCCATGGTCCCACTCTGATTTTTACATGGCTCATATGAAAAACGGTAAGCTTTCGATTAGGATAGGTTAGAAAAAAATAAAAAACATCGACTTTGAGATACAGTTCTGTAAAACTTGGTTAATGCGATTCTGTAGGGACCGCACTAAGAATGCGTCTTATGCGGAAAAACGTATTAGGTGGGATATAAAATGTATGTCTTTAATTGCAGGGACCACCTTAAGTCGGTTCTACAATGGGCACGGTCGTTCGTGTTCGCTATCGTGAACGTGTACGTGCTGACGTCATGAACGTGCTGTTGCCAACTGTTTGATATTTGCAGCAAAATATGAATTAGTGAAATGTTATAAATAAACAATTGTAGTTAATTTTTTACTGACAATTGTAATTAAATTTAAGTGATTGGTGGCGGAAGTTAATTAATTAATTATTTGTTGTCTGAATATAAAACATCTAATGGATCTAATGATATTGAATTTTATTCCGAAGAAAATGAGGTTATGGTCGCATTATGTTTTTGTTTATAATTGTAGAATGTGTTACAGAATTTAGTTTTTCTATCAATAATAAATAATTAATTTGGTTAATTATGAATTAAAATACTTTTATTATTATTATTATTATTATTATTATTATTATTATTATTATTATTGTGATTTTTATTTATTATAATCAATTAAATTCAACAATAATCCCTGAATTCTCGGGGATGACTGAAAATATGACTTTTTAAGTAATATTTTCAGTAGACACCCTGTTAGCACCCTGTAGCACGTACACGTTCACGATAGCGAACACGAACGACCGTGCCCATTGTAGAACCGACTTTAAATGATCGTCTTAAGCGGGAAATCGTATTAAACGGGATCGTATTAACTGGGTTCTACTGTATATTGAAATTAAGAATTTGACCTTGAATTTCAAGGTCGAATAGACAAAAAACAACTTCTTTTTATCACCAGCTTATAGCCCGTGAAAACCCCTTCAAAAATCACTATTCATACTTTAAATTTGATTAATTTTACTTATCAATATGTGACGTTCCACGGTGAAAGGGACCTTAAGTGCTCTTGACTTAAGGTCCCTTTCACCGTGAAGCGTCACATATATTAAATCGAAAAAAAGATATTTTCAAAAAAATCAAAATTTTGAAACTCCGTAACTCAAAAAATATTTTATCAAATTAAAAAAAAATTAATATTTACACTTCTACTAATAATAGTAAGATTTTAGCAAAGTTTAGAGAAAATTCATTTTTTTACCTGGACAGTTTAGGAATTTTGCCCCATATTTTCGTAATATGTGGTTACGTTTTATTTTTTTACTCCGAATCCCTTTGAGATCCCAAGATGAAACTTACAGGACATGTAAAGTACATTTGCCCTAACATTTAGTAAAATTTTGAAAAAATCGAAGATGATGTTTTTTCAAAAACGAATTTTTAATTCTTCAAAATTTCAAAAAAAGATGACTGCGAAGCCTGTTATTGAAATACCATTTCAATATGGAATTATAATTTGATTAGAATTAGAATTATAATATATAATTATAATTCGATTATAATTATATTATATAATTTATTATATTATATCATATGCACATTATATTATATAATATTATAATTTGATTATAATTTTAACATAGCATTATAATTTAAAGTGCAAATCAGATTAAATTTTATAATATAATATTACAATTAGATCACAATCATAGTAGGGAATTATAATTAAATTATAATCATAAACTAATTCTAATTAAGAATTGCAAATTAATGCAGGTATATAATTTTCACACACAATTAAATATTTTTTTAAATCCAAGAATTTTTTTTTTTCATTCCTTTTTTTTCCTTAAAAGTGCGTGAATCTTATTTGCCATTAAAAAAAAGGAAAGTAAAATGGAACGTGCTAAAAGATCAACTACCGACAACTTTATTAACATTGAATAAATAGCAGAGGTATTATTCATGAACCTAATAATTAGGAAGCATATAGCGAATCTCTTGCGTGGGCTTTCTCTCTCTCTCTCTCTCTCTCTCTCTCTCTCTCTCTCTCTCTCTCTCTCTCTCTCTCTATCTTAATTATTCAAGAACGATGCGATGGCAATTACTTAATCTGTAGGCATAATTAGAAACCTTTGCCGCATCATATACATATATGCATATATGGTGCGTAAATGTTATATACGAGGGGAAAAAAAATTTTTTTTTTTATTTCTTTCTAGTAAATGTATAAGTAAAGAGGTCAAGTGTATGTATGTGTGTATGGGGCGATCAAAAATAAAAAAAGAAAGGGGAGAAAAGGGAGAAAAGGGTTCGTCGAGCACACTTGCTACGAGTTCTCGTGACCTCTCCTTCTATCTCTTTCTCATACACACTTTTTTCTCCCTATCTCTCTCTCTCTCTCCTTCTCTCTAGTTGCACTGAACCAGAATCCCTCTTCGGGCTTTCGAACTTGTCAATGTGGGAACCTTCCTCGTCGAGAAAAAGATTTATTTCGGATAAATAAAGATTTATTCGATTGGACATCTAATACCTAGAGAGAAATATGGTCGGATCAAAGTATGTTCCATGGAGATTTTTCTTTTTTTCCCTCTACCCCAAAAAATCTTTATTTTATGAGAACTGCAATTTTATTTATAGTAGGCACACACATTGTGTGGATGAAGATCCTACACGAGTCAATTTAGACATTTTTTTGGTGTTTTTTTCGAGATATATATAACCACCAGCTTTATCAGATATATACATTCTGTGGAAAATTGAATTTAACGGATGGTGAAATTATTTTTGTTTCAAACTCTGTTGGCTTGATAACAAATATTTGTCTTATTCATATTTTATAAATATCTTGGTCCCCTTTTGTCCCCTTATTTCAATTTTATCACCTTTTTTGGCGATTTGTCATCTTTTTCCCCTTTTTTGGTGATTTGTCCTCTTTTTCACCTTTTTCTAATAAACAAGTTTTTCTTTTTTTTTGAAGTCTGCTTCATAAATTTAGACTAAATCATAAAATCTGAATAATATAAAATAACTAAGAATAAAAATCATATAAACATAAAATCATAAAGACTAAACATAAAATTTAGACTCAATGTTATAGAATTCAGTGCATTTTATTTTTGATTTAGATTATTAACACCACAACATAATATAAATATGTTTTTTATGTTAATAATTTAAATAATATAGATAACGTAAAGAATTTTATAAATTATAAAGTGGTTCATTCAACAAAGTGCAAACCTCTAGAAAAATAATTAATTAACATTCAAATAATTAAAATATTATTATTAATAGCTTTTTATAGAAAAACAACAATTCTAATACAAAAGCTTCAATTTTTTACATTTCTGAAAATAATTTCTTTTTAAATAACTTTATTCTTGTAAACTATTATAAAATTAGGGGAGAGTGGGGTAAACCGGACCCCTATCAATATTTTCAAAATGGCGACATTGGAAAAAGTGTTGTTTACAAATTTAAAACAACCATGTTTAGTATACCTTATTTTTTCAATCTAACAGTTTTAGCTTGCGTTTGTGCGACGAAGGGAGCAAAAGTTTTTTTTTTTTAGTTTTTTTTCTACACTTTTACGAATTTTTTCTTAAGGAAATTCTGAGGAAATCGTGTAATGTTTCCAAATATTAGGCCTTAGGTTTTGAAGGTACATACCTCAGGAATATTTACCACCAAAAACTTTGATGAATTTGCAAAGCGTTTCTTTTTGACAAACATTTATCCTCAAAATAGGCCTGTGGGGCAAACCGGACCGTTTTCGGTGGGGCAAACCGGCCATAGGATATTTCCATTGAATTAAAGTTTCATAAAAATTATTTTTAAATAAAATGTTTCTTTCATTAAAATATGTATTTACAATGAAAAATAATTGTCTTCCAATGAGAATTGGACCCTTTAATATTGTTTCTCTGATAATGACAAACATTTTTATTTTTTTATTTAAAAAAATATTTATTGAATTAAAATTCAATCCCGTATTATTATTTTCATTACTACAACCATTGTTAACATGATTCTTTATGTTTTTTATTATTGTAGATTATGTAAATGCAATATTATAAATAAAAAACCAAACGGTCTGGTTTTGCCTATGGGGGGTCCGGTTTACCCCAGGGGGTGGGGCAAACCGGACCGTTTGCAAAATTTTTTTAAGTTAACACAGCAACTAAACAATAAAAGATAAAGTATAGGTGTCTATGGGAAAAAGTTGCGCAATTAAATGATCTTTAAAACACGCCATCGTAAAATGAAATCGGTTGATTCGTTTAGTCACAAGAGTCAAAAAACCGTTAGGGGGTCCGGTTTGCCCCACTCTCCCCTACTACGTATAAATTATGTAATGAATAATTTTTCTTAAATATTTCAAAATTAATTGGATTTTAAAAGAGTTGCGTTTACAATTATTTTCATAAATAGATGAACTTCAAAAGATTTTAATTTCAAATTTTATAAAATTTCAATTTTGAATGAATTTTATTAGAAATTCTAAAGAACTTAAATTTTTGCAAAAATTTTCCAAATTTAAATTATTCTGAAATTAGTTTAATTTATATATATATATATATATATATTTAATTGAAGAATTTCCGAATAGTCGAAATTTTGTAAAATTGAATTGTAAACAAATACATTTTTGAAAACTCTTAGAATTTCTTAAAAAATATCCTTATTAATAAAATCAGACGTCTGTCTGTACATTGCTTAAAACTTCAAAATGTTAGCATGATTAGTTATTATGGACATCAGAGATTCCAAAAATATTCGTAAAAACTGTAATGTTTTTATGTATGTATGTATATGTATGTCACAAAAACTTTGTACCTACCCCAATCACACAAAAATGCGTGAATCGATTTAAGTCTAACTCGGTAGGGTATTAGGTATTGATCCAAGGAAGGTTTATAAATTTACAGATTCAAAACATATTAATTAGAACGGGAGATATTCAATTTTTTCGAAAAATTCAAAAAATTGAAAATTTCCAAATTTTACATTTTTTAATGGATTGCTTCTAAACTTTCTGTAGTTCAGTATTACATGTTATTTAGTCAAATTTAAGCATAATTTTGCAAAAAATACTATCCTATAACTAAGATGTAAATATAAAAATATTTTACAAAAAATCTGTGTGGTGTATTTGTTGATTCTCAGTCATTTTTCCGAAAAAAATTTTCCGAAAGCAAATTTCCGCAAGTTATTTTTTCCAAAAAATCATTTATTCCGAAAAAAATATACGAAAAAAATATACGAGACAATCTGAGAAATAACTTAAAAAGGCTTGAAGAAGAACACCCTGAACAACCACCTGCCCAAATACTTCGCAGGGAATTAACTGGTGTATCATCAGGAGTTTTAACCCTTCTAGAAAAAATCGATTGGAAACAATTGAAAACAATAACAAAAAATTGTCTTTTGTCTTCAATCGTGTTTATTAATCGTGTTCTTACAATTGCGGACGATTAACTTTTTAATCGTTCTTAATCGTGCCCTATCGGCTACATTGCATCTTCTGGAAGAACAAATATCTTAAATCGAATCAGTTTTGAAAAAGTTTAACCTTTTAATATAAAGAAAACTTTGATCATATGCAAAATGCACCTTCTTTGAGAGTTATTTATTGACTGTCAAAAAAATAGTAGGTTTTTGTATAAAAGAAATAATAATTTCAACTTGTTCACAGTTTTTCTGACATTTTTTTATTATTCACTGACTTTAACAAGCACACAGGTTACAACACTCTTTTTAATTAACAAAAACAACAAAGTAATTTGGATTTTCGGAATTATTAATTTTCGGAAAAATTATTTCTTAAATTTAGATTCGGAAACTTTTTTTTCAGAAAATTATCTTTTCGGAAAATTAGACTTGCGGAAAATTTTTTCCGGAAAAATGACCGGAAACGGTATTTGTTTGACTTTATAATAAAATGTTAAAATTAATTATACTTAAGTTAAATACTAATTATCATTTTATTGTAATACAGTCGGGCCTCCGAACTGAACGCTTTCAAACTGTACGCTGTCGCCAAACTGTACGCTGGCTTTAGTTTTTAAGTGCTCTACAGTGTACGGTGGCGCTATTAAATTCAGTGCCGTATATTTGAAAATGTTGCCTTTTAAGGAAGAATCTGAGGGACAGTCAAATAATAATAATAAGAATAGTATATATTTTTATGATTTTAATTAATTTTAAATCTAAAATTATGTATATTATAGTCCCAGACGATAAATGAGGAGCAAGTTTGCAAAACTTGATAAATTCCTATTTTCTTATTATTTCGAGAAATCGAAATAAATGACTTTCCTGACATAACCACTCAGTTAATTTCAAACTAAAAAATTTGTAATATTTAATATTTGTAACAATGTTTTTATATTTAATACGTTCTGTTTTTAATAAAACTTTCACATAATAAAGTAACTTTAAGGTTTTGGTAATTTGTTCTAATAACAAACATAAAAATTAAAAGTCAATTTGGTTATGTCAAAAAGTTTTTAAATTGAAAATTCGCTGTTAATATTTTTTTTTTAAATTTAGCAGGGACATGACGATTTGTGAGATATTTAAATTATTAAATTTATGTTTATCTCGATTTTAAAAAAAATATATTTATCAACTTTTGAAAACTTGCTCCTTAAATATATAAGTGTACAGTCCTGAAAATTAAATAGTGGGGATGAGTTCGTCAGCGTACAGTTTGAAATCAAGTGGAGGCGTTATTTCTGGGGTACCGTACAGTTCTGCGGCCCGACTGTAAAGGGTGATTACCCGTTAAATATTTCAAATAAATACAATTTTTTTATTTAAATTTTTTAATTGATAGCTTTTAGACTTTCTATAATTGAATATTACATGTTATTTATTCACATTTTAGTATAATTTTGTAAAAATACTATTCTATAACTAAGATGTAAGTATAAAAATGTTTTCAATATCAAAAAATCGAAAAAATTATAATTGATACCAATTACTATCAAGCTGAATTCAGTAGTATTTTTGGAGTCTCTGATTAAGACTTTGGCGTCAAAATAATGCAATTCAGCTTTATTTGTTTATCCAATTAATCCAATATTCTTTAATTGCAAGAACTTCAGAATTATTGAAAATGGAGATTTTTTATGATTAAAATAATATTGCAGGGTGTCAAGAATTGTAAGTCACCTGTGATACTATACTACACTGAAAAAAGTATCTGGCACCCGTATACCAGGAATTGACTAGTTTGCCAGCATGGTTACGAGAGGCATCCACTAGGACAACCTAGTTAAAAGACTAAGGTCAAGCATAGTCAAAGTGACTAGAAAATTAGTTAATGTGGATAAGAAAAATAGTTAAATTGACTAGGATTCTTAATCGAATTTCTATTAACCGATAACAAACAAAAAGTAAAGATTAAATAAAAAAATAAATAATATTGTTTAGAACACATTTATAATACACCTTATATGTATACATCTTAGAATTAACACAAACTTATGAAATAAATATTTAACACGGGGGGACGCGAACACCTAACACTAACGCATGCGCACATTGAAAACCCGGAACGCTAACCACTACACTACACACGCACGTGTTGTACTAAATTATTTAACAGATATTAGAATTTCCAGTCAAAATTTTGAAAATACACAATTTTACTTGCTCGTCAAGAACTATTCATTTTTATTTATTTATGACATTTATATGTCATTAGTAATTAATAGAAAATTAACAAATAGTAAATTATAACATTAAAATACAAGCGTTATTATAACGGTACAACACTTAAGCACAGTTAATAAAATACTAAAAAATTTTGATTACACTTGTGTGAAATTTCAGGCGTTTTAGGTTAGCTATAAAGTTTCAACGAATTAAATTATCAAATATATAATAACTTAACTTTAATTATCTGTTTCGATTTACTCGATGAAGACGGCAAATGTGAAATACGCAGAAAACCCTACTGAAAATCCCTATGTAGGATCCTACATAAGATCTTACATAGAATACTAACTATAAATTTATAAAAAATCCTAGAATGATTGTAAGAATCTACGTAGAAATCCATAAAAAAGCACATATGGATTTGGCACAGGATTTTTTATGAGAATTGATATAGGAATGCGCATTCGTGTTACTGGATAAAAATCTACGTTAATTCCAATATGATTACCTACATCTTTTCTGACATAATTTTGGTGTCAATTTCCTATGTCAATTTCCTTTGTCAATTTTCACCATACTTACCAATATAAAATCTTACAAAAATTCTTAGTTAAAATCTTACTTAATAATTATTAAAAATTTGTCTATATAGAATCGTAGAAAAATTCCTACATAAAATCTTACTTAATTATTAAAAATTTACCTATATAGAATCATACCAAACTTCCTACATAGAATCTTACTTATAAGTAAGATTCTATGTAGGAAGTTTGGTATGATTTTTTTATTTTTATTTTTATTTATTTTTTTTTTATTGTTTGATTCTATATAGGTAAATTTTTAATAATTAAGGAAGATTTTATGTAGGAATTTTTCTACGATTCTATATAGACAAATTTTTAATAATTATTAAGTAAGATTTTAACTAAGAATTTTTGTAAGATTTTATATTGGTAAGTATGGTGGAAATTGACAAAGGAAATTGACATAGGAAATTGACACCAAAATTATGTCAGAAAAGATGTAGGTAATCATATTGGAATTAACGTAGATTTTTATCCAGTAACACGAATGCGCATTCCTATATCAATTCTCATAAAAAATCCTGTGCCAAATCCATATGTGCTTTTTTATGGATTTCTACGTAGATTCTTACAATCATTCTAGGATTTTTTATAAATTTATAGTTAGTATTCTATGTAAGATCTTATGTAGGATCCTACATAGGGATTTTCAGTAGGGAAGATATTTTTTGCACAAAAAATAACTACGATTAACGAATATGAAAATCGTTTTACGAAATAATAATCATGAATCGCAAAAGACAGAGCTGAATACTGTCAAAAAATAAATAGACGCATGCGCAGTTCATAAAATTTTCAAAATAACTAATTATCATAGTTGATTTGACCAGGGAATGCAGAGTTACTTTTACAAAGTTTGAATTTATGGAATTGATCAGGGAAACTGGTTGAATTTACTGTGAATCCTAATTAACTTTACTAGGTTAAGTTTAACCCTGGGTTTATAGTTAATAATACCATAAAGATTTTTTTCAGTGTAGCATTATGCTACTGGGTAAAAACTTAGATGTTAAAAAGTTTTGTTACTTTAATTTTAGATTCATCTTTTAGAGATGTTTTGAGCAATGTGAAGACAAAAGTTAAGCAGGGTGTCTATTATTTTTGTTTAACAAAATTTACGGTGTTTTCCTAGTTTTGTTCAAATTTTTCCAGCTGTATCTATTCTTATCAAATTTCAATTTACTTGATTTTAACCATAAATAAATCTACAAATGGCGTACGGGTTTTTATTTCTACTAATATACTTAACGCAAGGTGTCTACCAACCACGAAAAACAGGATATATTCGGGAATTTAATGTGACCGGGAAAAACTGGTAATATGACAAACCGGAAATTTTCTTATCAAATTAAAAAAAAGTTTTATTGTACCTATCAATTCGATTTTAAAAAATTGCTTCTTACTTTAACTTTTATTGATGTAATATTTATGAAAACAGACCCGAGTTAAAATTTAAGCCCTATTTTCAACTTACGTCTTATTTTAGATATTAGCAGTCGTAACGTATAGGGTCTACTTGCGATACAATTTGTTCAAATTAAACTCTACTATAACTACAAAAACTGGAGGAAATTTTGAATTACTTTTTAATACATTAAATAAAGTAGGGGAGACTTGGTGCAGTTGTTACAATTTTGATAAAAACAGTTACTGTGATTAGAGTTTAACTCCAATTTGTTTGGTCAAACGATGAAATTAAAGGTATATTATCTAGTTTTAAAAGGCCATAATTAATTTAGCTCTATATACCCCACAGCACCGAAACTTTCCTAAAAATTTATTAAATATTTACTTGCAATATTCGTCATATTTAACTGAAAAGTTTAGTGAAAATTGTGTAAAGATTTAAATGTCCCGATTAAATAAATGTTTAGCGCGAAGCTTTCCTAAACATTTCCTGAACATGAAATTATGCGAAGATTTTATTGAAATGTTCAGGAAAGCTTCGCGCTAAACATTTATTTAATCGGGACATTTAAATCTGTACACAACTTTCAATAAACATTGCAATTAAATATTCCGATTATTGCAAGTAAATATTTAATAAATTTTTAGGAAAGTTTCGGTGCTGTGGGGGATATCTATTATTTAATTAACTAGAAGCATTTGAGTGACAGCGTGTAAATTGTAACAACTGCACAAAGTGAATGTCGGTTGTTACAATACCAAGAATCATCTATAACATTTCTAAATTGAAGACAAATAATTTCTTATAACAACTTTTATTAATTATTCATAATTTTTGACTCAACCTAATAGTACGTGACAGTTCCATAGAGATGGCAGCATTAATATTGTTTCGAAATGAAAGAAACTTAAAATAGTTTTTTTTTATTAATTTTAAAGACGAATTTAGAAAAACCATGAGATTTTTCATAAAAAATGAGTGTGATTACATTTTTGACAAATATTTTACATTTCAAACGAATCTGCTGAATTTTGGAAAAAATATCCGTTCTCATTATCACTTGTAACAACTGCACTACAGGTACATTTTTTACAATAAAACACTTTATTAAACAAGTATCCCAGTAAAAAAAATTCGATACACGAACCGCGGAGTTCGTATACGAGCTCGGTAGCTCGTATGAGAAATATGAGAAATCTCTCATACGAGCCTTTTCCGTAATGAGAAGTGTATAGATGCTTGTATACGAGATGACTTTTAAAGCATTTTTATTAATGTAACACTATTTTAAAGTAAATGTAGATAATAGAAATGAATTTTCTCTTTTAAAACAAAGCCAAATTCATAAGGGAAATGAAGTTTTAAGAAAAAAAGGATAATTTTGTTCAAAAAATTTATTCACACTGAAAAAAGGTTAGAATTTGATAATTCCTTGCTACTCTTACTTACCGACATTAGATATTTCTCGGATGCAGTAAGCACGATTTTGTATTAGCGGTAGAATAAATAAGTTTTTCTTCATTACTAATTAATAATATATTATTATTTATTTATTATATAAATGTTCTTATATAAAATAATTAAATTTAATCCAAAATCGTGCTTACCGCATCCGAGAAATATCTAATGTCGGTAAGTAAGAGAAACAAGGAATTATCAAATTCTAACCTTTTTTCAGTGTGAATAAATTTTTTGAACAAAATTATCCTTTTTTTCTTAAAACTTCATTTCCCTTATGAATTTAGCTTTGTTTTAAAAGAAAAAATTCATTTCTATTATCTACATTTACTTTAAAATAGTGTTACATTAATAAAAATGCTTTAAAAGTCACCTCGTATACAAGCATCTATACACTTCTCATTACGGAAAAGGCTCGTATGAGAGATTTCTCATATTTCTCATACGAGCTACCGAGCTCGTATACGAACTCCGCGGTCCGTGTATCGAATTTTTTTTACTGGTCCAAGTGCGAAATGCCAAGACTGCAAATACGGCCCATCATTGGTGCAGTAATGTCTGCCGAGAATTGGCAGTAGTTACTGGGCCATTATTGGTGTTCAAAACGTCCCATTACTGGGCCAATGATGGCGCCGATGGTCAGAATTTCAAATTTTTTAAGACTGGGCCAGCTCTTGGCCCAATAATGGCACATTCATGGCAAAGTTGATCAATCTTTAATGGCAAAAGACAATTGCCAGTGATGTGCCGACCATCGGCCCAGTAATGGCCCATTAATGGCACTTTCATGGTAAACATTTTGTATCTTTGATGGCAAATTATAATTGCCAGTATTGGGGCGTAGCTTGGCCCAATAACGGCACATTCACGGCAAAGTTGATCAATCTTTAATGTCAAAAGACAATTGACAGTGATGTGACGAAGATCGGCCCATTAATGGCTCATTAGTGGCACTTTCATGGCAAAAATTTTGTATCTTTGAAGGCAAATTATAATTGCCAGTATTAAGGCGCAGCTTGGCTCAATAATGGCACATTCACGGCAAAGTTCATCAATCTTTAATGGTAAAAGACAATTGCCAGTGATGTGACGAAGATCGGCCCATTAAAGGTACATTAATGACATTTTAATTTGGTAAAATTTTTTATAAGAATTTAATTTTAAGAAACATTCAGTTATTTAATAAATTATTTATTTTGTATTTAAATAATTGAATAAGCTTGAAAAGGATTCAAATTAAAATATTCGAAACTTTGAATTTTCTATATTTTTTACTGTCAATTTTAAAGAATTAATTTTTTTGAAAAAGTTTAATTAAGTATTAATTTAAAAAAGAAATTATTAATGTTTTCAAATAATTTTACGATTAAAGAAATTGGTAAATAAATGTAACAGAAACCTTTTTTTGAGTAAAATTTTTATTTTGTTATCTAAAAATAAAGAAATTTTCAATTTATTCAATAAATTATTTATTTTTGCATTTAAATAATTAAATTCTCGTAGAATTTTGTAGTAAAAATTGATTTCAAAATGGATTCTAGTCAAGTTTTTAAATAATAATTAAATATTGTGACTTTTTTTTCAAACTACTTTTAATTTTAGTTCAAAGTTCTGCTTACGTCAGGCAAAATCTGACGCTATCAACAATATTAATATTTTAGAAATTTAAACAAATAAATTTCGCCGTCAGGCGCCAATTAATTTTAAAGATAATTAATAAACTACTCTCTGGCTCGGCTCAGCTCTCAACAACAATTTCAAACCTCTGAGTTTCTCTTTCACTCAGAGGGAATTCTGCTCGAACGATTGGCAAGCAGAAATGCCAACGGCGAGACACGACTGGCACAAACTGGCAAACGACTTACCCACGGCTCTTATTCTTCAGGTTCCTTTCCCCTTTTTATTCTCTCTATCTCGGCTCTCTACTGGCAGTGGTCTCCAGGTATCGGCACACAGGGAAAATTCAAGAAGAAAACAATAAGAATCAAACAACACTCCGGCTCAATGCAAATAATTGTATTTATTTCACAAATCCTGAGCTTCACGCTCCACTTTCTCAAACACTCAACTCAAAGAAAATACACTAATAACTCAAAAATAATTGAAAATTCACAACAGCGAGAGTACTGGCGTACCGGCGCGGCTCATGTAAAAATCCATTATGGCGGCGAAAGTATAGGACACCTGTAGCGTCCAAATTTCTCTCCACATGGCCCGTCTTCTTCTTCTCGTTCTCGAATTTCAGTACTGGCCCTGCCACCTGTCACTTTCTCTTCCTACTAACTAGCCGCGCGACCCACTTTCACGACTTTCACTGGGTCAGCCGGCGGTATCAATTTTCCCTCATTACCATAACTCTTGACTTTACTTTTAAATGACTCCCAACAGGTGGCACCACAATTCGGAATTTGGGGTTTTAAGAAAGTGACAGATTACATCGTCACAATCCCCTCCCCATGACCGGTACTATTTTCTATAGGACCGTCATCATCATGACAATCTTGGCTACTGCTCCTGGTCCTCCTCTTCTCTCCGGCTCTCCTACTCTCTCTGGCCCTCCTACTTTCTCCCCTGGCCCTCCTCTCCTCCTTTTCACTGACCGTTGTTTCTATCCTGGCCATTCCACCTTTTTACCTGGCCCTTCTCTTTCTCCTCTCTCTGACCGTCGTTTAATTTCGGGCTCCCCTTTCTAGCCTACTTTCTCTTTCCCTCAAGAGTTGTCTTATGGCTAGGTCTAGGATTTCTGCTGGTAAACCCTCGAGTGCCTTTGTGATTTCTATAATCCTTTGGGCCAAATCGTCTGGAATTTCCTCTTCGGTTCCTTTCCCCTCGGCGGTTTCCTGTTCCTTGACTTCCTGCCCCTCTATTGGGTCTGCTTCCTGCTGTGGTGGTTTCACATTCACGACAATTTCCTCCCTACTTCTTTCTATCACTGACCTTTCCTCCTCCCTTTTTTCCTCTTTCTCTGGTCTTTCTTCCTCCCTCCTCTCCTCTCTCTCTGGCCTTTCCTCCTCCCTCTTCTCCTCTCTCTCTGGCCTTTCCTCCTCCCTCTTCTCCCTTTTCTCTGGCCTTCCCATGTAGCGTGCATACGCCTTGGCGCACCTGGGACAAATTTCTACTGTGGTGTAACGTCGGCCGCAGTTCCAACAATAATCATACCTTTTTGATTGACGGCAGTTTTCGGCGTTGTGTCCCCCTCGCCAGCAGTTAAAACAACTGTATGGCGGGGGATCTATCAACCTATCTGTCGGAATCAACTTTAAGCCACCAAAGACTATTCCCCTAGTCTTCGGTTTCAGAGCTGACTCCTCCGGTCTGGCTCCTAGCTTCTGGCTTGATGTAGTCGGGGGTCCTGGATGGGGGCTATTTGACCTCTTCATCCGTGGCATGGGCTCTTGACTTTCGAGGTCATCTACGATCCACTGCCTTTCGCTCCTCTCTCGAAGCGCCTTCCTTTGTCCGGCCCTAGCTTTTTCCAGCGCTACCGTCGTCATTGGCTCTCTCGACTTTAGAAACATTTCTAGCTCGTATTCGGCTAATCTGCTTTCGTATGCCTCGAGACTCTCTTTGGGGCCCTGGTTTGCCGGCCAACGGTAAGGTACAACCACCTCTGCTCCGTCTGGCCGAATCGTCCTCTTCTTCTCCTTCTCTCCCCTCTCCTCCAACACACTCAACTCCGCCCAGTCCTCTGGCCGTGTCACGAACGTGACCTGCCCTCCAGCTGCCCCCTCCTCTTCTTCTGGCCTCTGTCCTCTCTCCGTTGTTGGACGATCGTCGTCTCTTCTTCTTTCGGTATCCTTCCTACTCACCAACGGCTCCTCTGCTGTCGTTTCCGTGATCGGGAAGGATAATAGAGACGGTCTACTCCTTTGGACGTCTCCATCGTGAAACTCCGATTCGGGGCGGTTTCCCATTCGAGTCCCACGAAATCGGACGACACTCGGTGGCGGCTCGGTGACCTCTGGCTTCGGGTGTTCTGTTGCCTGGGCATGGCTTCTCTCTTTCTCTTCCTCGACTCCTTTCTCTGGCCGTAACTCCTCGTTCGCTCTAAACAAAATTTCTTTATTTTCAACAAGAAATTGACATTTTATGAATTTAGGACAGGTAAGTATGGTTTCAGGTCGGTAATATGGACTTTGGGGACTCTTCGGCTTTGTTCATCTCGCAGAATGAACACAGTTGGCGACCGAACTTCAACGATCTCAAAGGGACCCTCGTATTTCGGTGCCAGCTTCGTCGCGAACTTTTGTGCCCCACTGGACAACTTATGGCTTTTCCGTAGTACTAAGTCGCCTACTTTAAAAGTCACTTCTTTCCTACCTTTGTCATAATACTTTGTTTGTCTCGCTCGCTCTTTGTCAATGTGTCTGGCCACCATATCTCTTAACGCGTCTAACCTTTTTATTCTATCTACCCACTCTTCTGGCCCTATTCTAACTACTTTTCTCGTTCCCTCGACTTCTCTTCGTAGGCTCTTCACTGGCTTGGGGTGTCTTCCGTAATTCAGGAACGCAGGGGACTCATGTACATGGAGATCCCAATTCCTATGATCAGCACCAATGAAGGTGGAGATCATCGTTTTAAGAGTCCTGTTGCTTCGTTCGACTGGGTTGGCTTGTGGATGGTAAGGAGGGGTCGTAATGTGCTTGACTCCATATTCCTCGAGTGTGGACTTGAGAAATTTGTTGTCAAACTCCTTACCGTTGTCAGTCAATAAGTATTCTGGCGTTTCCCATCTGAATAGGACCAACTCCTCGAATGCTCTGGCTACCGACTTCCCATCAGCTGACCTCAGTGGCTTCACCTCGATCCATCTTGAGAACAAGTCCTGGAACACCACCAGGTACTTGCACTGGCTCTTACTCGGTGGAAACTCCATCGTATCGGCAGCTACTACGGCCCACGGTCTCTCGACGATCCTCTGGCCCATCAGTCCGACTGGTCCGGTTTGGGACACCTTATGCAGTTGGCACTGGAGACAATGTGTCACATAGTGGTGTACATCGTTCCATATGCCTGGCCAATAGTACTCTCGTGCTATCCGATCGTAAGATTTCTCAATCCCCAAGTGTCCGGCTGATGCTTGGGCATGTCCATCTTCCATAACCCTCTCTCGGTACTCTTCTGGCACAACTAACTTCCAACCGTCCTCATTTCCGTTTATCGGCAGTAGAAGTGGGTCACTCCGATGGCGATATAGGTTTTCGTTCTCAACGATCCACCCTGGAAACCTCTGAGGATGCTGGCTCACCAACTCTCGGCGTTTGAGGTACCACTGGTCCTCAATGGATTCAAACGCGGCTACTGACTCTTCCTCATCTTCTTGCAGTCTGGACAATGCATCAGGGACATGATGTTGTGCACCTCGTCTGTGAACAATGTCGAAGTCCCACTGCTGCATTTCCAGGGCCCACCTGGCTAATCGGCCTGTCGGATCTTTTAAGTTCCTGAGCCATTTTAGGGCACTGTGATCCGTGATCACATGGAATTTGTACCCCTCTATGTACGGCCTGAACTTTTTGATCGACCACAGTAATGACAGACACTCCTTTTCTGTCACACTGTAGTTTCTCTCTGGCTCCGTTAGGACTCGGCTAATGTAGACTATCGGATGTTCTCCGTCTTCAAACTCTTGTGTTAATACGGCTCCAATAGCATAGTTGCTGGCGTCACATTGAATGGTAAACTTCTTCGTGAAGTCAGGTCGGGCTAAGACTGGCGCAGATGTCAGCTTCTGTTTAAGCTGTTCAAACGCTTCTTGTTGCTCGTCCTCCCACTCCCACGTCCGGCCTTTATGTAGCAACTTCAACAATGGTATTTTGATTTCACTGTCGTTTGGAATAAAACGGGAATACCACCCGACCATGCCCAAGAAACGTCTAAGTTGTCTCACGTTCTTCGGCTCTGGATAGTTTCTCACCGGCTCTGTCTTATTCGGGTCTGGCCTCAAACCTTCTCTGTCCAATAAGTAACCCAGATAAGTCACTTCGGAACACCCGAACTCACACTTATCTGGATTCACTATCAATTTCGCCTTATTCAATTTTTTTAGGACGAACTCCAACCACTTAGCATGTTCTTCGAAAGTGTCTGTGACTACTATTATGTCGTCCAGATATCCGAAGACATGCGGCTCTACTTTCGGCCCCAGTAATGCGTCGATTAGACGTTGAAACGTCATTGGCGCGTTCATAAGTCCAAAGGGCATCCGGCGAAACTGCCACAGTCCTGACCCAGGTATGGCAAAAGCGGTATATTTCTTACTCTCTTCGGCCATTGGTATTTGGTGATATGCCAGTTTGAGATCTACCTTCGACAAATATCTGGCTTTTCGGAGCTTATCCAAAATATAATCAATGGATGGCAGTGGATATCCATCCTTGATTGTGACTTTGTTGACATCTCTGTAGTCGTTACACTGTCGAAAATCGTTCTCTCCTCTCCTCGTTATTACTGGCGCACTTCTCCAACGGCTGGCTGATGGCTCGATGATCCCAAGCTTGTACAATTTTGCGGCATTACCTTGGGCCCAAGTCAGCATGGCTGGCGACATCTGTCTTATTCCATGTTGTACTGGCGTTTCGTCCGTAACACGTATATGATGTTCCGTCAGGTCTGTCATTCCGTGTTCTTCCGATTCTGGCAACACCCACTTGTCTACAATGGCCTGAATGATGCTCTTTTGCTCATCGTCGAGCGCAGAAATACCGGCACATTCGGCGAATATTAGTTGTTCATCCTTCTCTCTTTCTCTTGGCCCAAACTCATGCCATTCTCCTTGGAAAACTCTCCATAATCCTTCTTTCAGCTTCACTTCCATGTCCCAGGCCTTACAGAAGTCGATGCCCAAGATGATGTCCTGTGTCAAAGTCTTCATGACTTTTACTGCGAATTTCTGAGCAAATCCATCGACCACAATGTTAAGGTCCAGAATTCCGGCTGTTTCAGTAATACCTCCTGTCGCGCTTGTAATGATATGATTTTTATATGCTACGGAATTCGCTCGCCGGATGGAGTCCGGGTACCTTATTATTTTATTTAAGAACAATTTTAGGCGTAAAGCGCCATCTTTATATCAAAACAATAATTTACTAGTAGGGAGATTATTAGGACCAAATTTGGAAAAGGTGTAGTCATTAACTAGGCCAAATTTAAACCTTCGTAAGTAAGTATATTGTAACAAAATAATATTTAATAACAAAAGTAAATAATATATATAAAATAATACTAATAAAGTTAATACTTGAAAATTAATGAGAATTAAGAATTGAATAAAATTAAATGTAAAAATATATATAACTAAAATGTTCGTAGAGAGCAGTTAGAATTTAATTAACAATAATAAAATAAAGAATATAAAATTAATAACAAAATAGAGAATTTTAGTACATAAAATAGCCCTAGAGTCTCGCTCAGTTGTCGTTGACCAAGTTGCCATTTTCTCCTGAGAGTCTGTAAAATAAATAAAGAAAACCCGGTGTTAATAATTAACCCTTATTTGCCTTCCGTGGCATTTAACAAATTATTCGCGAAACCGTTCTAGAATTAGTTTCCGTATTTTACGTAACCGACGATTCCCTGAGCGCACTAGAAAATTAACCATTATGCTTCTAGGGGTTAATTCAAAATTTCGGCAAGCTACCGAAATTCTTGCCAGAACAATAAAATACGTGAATTTAAATTTGATCTATTAAGTTGACTCTAGGAACACAATTTCTACTCCTGAGAGCACCCGGGATAAGAATTTGTGTCCGTCGTCACCACGGGTGGACAGAAGAGCGCCTCTGGACACCGGGGGTGGTAAGCAAAGCATTTAAAACTAGAAAATGTCTAGCAACCTTCCACGAGAGCACCCCTGGTTAGTCGCCAAACACCTGGTAAAAGAAAGTTCGTTCGACCTAAGAGCACCTGGGTAGAACGAACATTTCTCTTGTCGGCATACTACTCACAGAAGAGCACCTCTCCTGAGTATAATGCCCATGAGTTCGTACCTGTTAGGCAAGAAGAGCACCTCGAGCCATGACGGTAGACGAACTGACGATCTACGATCGTGCAGCGAGGTACCTTGGTCTCTCGTGAGCTAGAGAGACGAACGAGTATGGAAGGGGAGAGAGAGACACGACTCTGCGTGCGCCGACGTTTCTCGCTCTCTCCAATGGCTAGCGCGACGACTATGGCAATTGCTTATGCATTGCAATATACCTTCGTTACATCCCCCCTTCTTTCAAAGCGAATTTTAATGAGCGTACGAAAAGAAATAAAAATAAAAAATGTGCAACTTACGGAACCAATCTCGCATGCTTAATTAGACCAGTTTCCTTTACTATCCGGAGAACCCATTTAGCACCCGGAACAGGAATGCGAAACCGATCCGTACCTAAGGGTACTTGCACCCATGGACCACCAGGGAGACGCGCAACCCTAAATGGACGACCTTGCATCGACGTAGGCAGCGGAATTGGAAAATCCTCTGATGAACCCTCGAAGTTGGTGATATTATTGTTGAGGTCGGTCTCAAACTGCTGTTCAACGTCGATAACCTCGATGGCGTTAAGCACATTTAAATCCAAATTCGGCAAATCCTCCGTGATGTCGATAACTTCTTGCAAACTTGCAAAAAGATCATCATAAGTTTGCGGGCAACCTTCCGACAACGTATCAAGACTAGGCTTCTTTAAAACGACCGGCGTGGTAAGTATTTCTTCCTTAATAATTAATGGTAAGGAACTTCTTTTTTTTTTAACTACCTCACTCGATTTTAAAATACAATTAACTAATTTTTTGTTTTCCTTTTTAGGACTAGCAGCAATGATGGCAATCTTCGGTTTCTTCACAGGTTTCTTCGGCTTCAACTTCACCATTTGTTTAGCAATTTTATTTTTCGCGATAAGTTTAATTTTTGAAATTGGATCCTTGTTGGTTGTGAGAATAATATCCGGTAACGTAGGTGACGGAATACGTTTCAATTGGACAATTGGAAACGCAGAATCCCTTAAAATGTTTTTAATTTTCTCCGTCTCTTTTCCACGCATTCTCTCTTCTTCTTTCTCTGCTATTTTAATCAAAATTTCCTCAAAATCTTCCTTATTAGATGAACTCGATTCACAAACTACTTTTCCCGATAACTCGACCCGGGGTGGTTTAACAAGAGGTGCTTTTAATTTCAATAAATTATTTTTTCTAGTGACCCCTTGCTCAAAACTAAGTTCGAGTTCCGATTTTACAATTTCTGAAACTTCCGGCAAATCATTATGGAAATTAGATTGAAAAACGAAATCTAATTCTTCATTAACATAATTTAAATTATCGAGATCAAAAGCATTGATTTTAATCTGCTTCCGTATTTCCATTTGAAAAAGTTTTTCCGTAGTACGAGACATCGCAACAGGTTTCTCGGAACTGAATGAATATTTCGACGAAAAATGCTGAGATTTAAGTGGAATCCTTATCTTATCTCCGGGGAGAACGGGGACGACGGGGAAGACAACGAAACGAGAGGCAGTGTTATTCTGTAGACTTTTCGTCTACAAATTTCTTAATATCTTTTATGTGCACGTGTTTGAAAATTTTTCCCTCTAGATTTTTAAGATCAAAAATTACAGGAGAAATTTTCTTTTTAATAAAAAATGGACCACTAAATTTTTCCAATAATTTTGCGCTTTTTTTCTGCATTTTATTGGAAAGATGAAAATTTCTTTTTAATACTTTTTCACCGATAATTGGACACCATTCTCTTTTCCTCAGATTATAATGTTTTTGTTGAGAATGAAAATTACGAGCAAGATTTAAACGAACTAATTCAAGAGCATTTTGAATTTTTTTAATACGAATATTGGTATTCGTATTATCTAGGGAGTTTAAACGCGAGTCTTGGAAACCTGGTGGTAGAAATTCACGGCCGGTGGTAAGGTAGGCTGGCGTATAACCTGTAGCTGAGTGGCGCGCGGTGTTGTAGGCGAACTGCAACTCCGGTAGATGGCGATCCCAGTCCGATTTCTTCTCGTCCATGAATTGTCGGATCATCGTCTTTATCACCTTGTTGACTCGTTCCACTGGATTACATTGAGGAGAATAAGGTGGTGTCAGACGGTGTGTAATACCAAAATCTTCCAAGAAATTTTTAAACTCGTTGCTAATGAATTGTCTGCCATTATCTGATACAATTATTCTTGGACATCCAAAACGAAAAAATATCTCTTTTAATGTAGAAATTAACAAAACAGTAGTCGCTTTCCTCAGAGGTTTGAATTCTGCCCACTTCGTAAATCTATCCTGGATAACACATAATATTGTGTTACCGGAAGTTGTCCTCGGAAGTGGTCCGACGAAATCCACGGATAACATTTCCCACGGATTTTCAACATTTGTAGAATGCAACTTATTATGAGCAGCTTGCTGAGAACTTTTATTCTTTTGACAATTTTCGCAGTTTCTTACATATTCAGTACCATCTCTAAGCATACCAGGCCAAAAGAAAAATTCTCCCAGACGAGCGAGAGTTTTTGCGACTCCCAGATGACCTGCAGTTGGTTCGTCGTGGACTTTTTTAAGGATGTCATCACGTTCTTCTTTCGGGATACATAATTTCCATTGTTCGTTATAAGGAGTTTCTTTGTAATCCAAGGAGTGAAGTACATGATGAAATAATCTTCCTTCTTCAATCCTGAAGTCCGGGTTTCGGTCTGGATGTTCTTGGGTTAATTTAAATTGGCGTTGATACCAGGGGCAAGATGGTAATTTATTTAATACTGAGACTTGAAGCGGCACACGAGATAAATAGTCAGGCAATCTATTTTCGATGCCTTTTTTATACCGAACTTCAAAATCCCATTGTGACAGCTCCATAATCCAGCGAGCCAAACGTCCAGAAGGAGTTTCAATGTTGTTCAGCCATTTTAGAGCCTGGTGGTCGGTGATCACGATGAAATGATAACCCTCAAGATAATGACGCATTTTCCACACACCCCATTTGACGGCTAAACATTCTAGTTCCGTTGCTGAATAATTTTTCTCCGCTGGGTTAAGAGTTCTACTGGCATATGCAATAACTACTTCTTCTTCTCCTTCATTTTGAGTTAAAACTGCTCCAAGTCCTAACAAACTTGCATCCGTTTGTAGAAAAAATGTTTTAGTCCAATCTGGACATGCTAACACCGGTGCTTCTGTAAATTTCCGTTTAATTTCGTCGAAAGCTGCCTGTTGATTCTCATCCCAATGCCAAACAGTGTCCTTTTTCAAAGATGAATCAGCGGTGCAGTTAATTAAGAAATATTTTTAACAAAACGACGATACCACGAAATCATTCCAATAAATGACCTTAATTCTTTGATGTTTGTAGGGGGTTTAATTTCCAAAATGGCGTCCACCTTTCTGGATCTGGATGAAGACCTTTTTCGTCGACTAAATGTCCTAGGTAAGTTAATTGTTTTCTCGCGAAAAAACATTTATCCCAATTTGGAATTAATTTGGCTTCACGTAATCTTTGAAACACTTGTTCTAGGAGATAAAGATGTTCTTCAAATGTTTCCGAGGTCACAACGATGTCATCGAGGTAAGAAAATACTCTAGGTGCGAGTTCTGCTGGGATAACTAGATCGATTAATCGTTGGAAAGTTGCTGGTGCTGCGTGAAGACCAAATGGCATAACAAGAAATTCGAAAAGACCCAAACCAGGTACTGTAAAAGCTGTAAGTGGAATGCTTTCTTCGGTGAGTTGAACTTGCCAGTATCCATTTTTTAAATCCAATGTTGACAGGTATTTTGCTCCTTTAAGTTGATCGAGTATACTGGTAATACGGGGAATTGGATATGCATCCTTCTTAGTAATTTTGTTGAGCCTTCTGAAGTCAATACAAAATCTTAATTTTCCATTTTTTCGCTTAATCATTACAACTGGAGAACTCCAGGGGCTCCTAGATTTCCTGATTACCTTCTGTTTCAACATTTCTAGAGTTTCTTGGCGCATCATTTCCTGAGTCACTGGATTCCTAGGCTGGTAGCGTTGTTTAATGGGCGTATGATCTTCTAAACGAATTTCATGTTTGAGTAACGGTGTACATCCTTGAATTTCCGAGAATAGGGCTTTTTCCTTTTCCAATAATAGATCAAGAGATTTTTCTTGATCTAAATCCATTGATTTTAATCCAGGAGATCCTACTTCACATACTTCTATACGAAAAGCATTTTTAACTAGTTGGATGTCTTGGTTATTAACTAATAAAGAAAAATTTAGTTTTTTAAGCAAGTCTATACCGATTAACATAGACTGCATTAGACCAGGTAAAACGAGAAATTTATGTTTAACCATGGTTCTTCCGACCAGAATCTTCATTTGAAAACTAGTGTTCACTTTATATTGTGAACCGTTGGCTAAAGCAATCTTGATGTCCTCTAAACACGATACTCCACCCAGCTTAGCTAGACGATTTGCTGTCTCGGGGTTAATAAATGATGAGACGGCACCTGTGTCGACTAGAGCGAAGAAAGAGACATCCTCACAATTGCATTTCACGAAAATTCTGGAGTCGGGGATTAGTAAGGCCGAGCTTACTCCTTTTGCTCGACCATTTTGTCGTTTCCCGACGGATGACACTTACAGTCACGCGTAAAAATATCTTCTTTCCCACAATAGGAACAGAACTTCTTTGGTCTATTGCGACACACATTACGCCGATGACCCGGTTTACCGCATCTCCAACAGTGAGTTTTCGGATCAAAAGGTACACTCACTTCTGCTAGTTGATTAGTAGGAGTCTTCTCCTGCTTATCTTCCGTCTTCATCGTACTAACTATCTCTGCCACCTCTTCTACACGTTGAATCAAAGAACTAACACTATCAACTTCCGATCTTCTTATATGCAATCTATATATTGGCTGCATGTTCCAATATAAAGTATCTAGTTGCCGATCATTGCTATATCCTCCATGTCTTCGCATCAAAGTTCCAAGAGAATGCGCATAACTCCTAATTGAGTCATTTTTACCCTGAATTTTATTAGAAATTTGAGACTCCAGATTTCTAAGCTCACCTGGAGATAAATAGAACCTCCTTAACGATGCTATTAATTGAGCTAACGAGTGGGTACTGGAAATCTCGTTTCTGTACCATAGGAGAGCATCTCCACGTAAAAGTTCCGGGAAACCACGAAGAAGTTGTTGGTCCGAGAACCCATATGCAGCTTGGAGTTCTTCTACTCTCTCCAAAAATGCGTAAGGATCATGACCATCAAAATTACAACTCCATTTCCTCATCGAATCTAACACATAAGTGTCACTAACTCCCGAAGAAGGTGATGATGCACCCAAGGGTACAAAATCCACTGGATGATTTGAAGTTGAAGGAACCGCAAACTGTTGTTGTTGTTGAAGTTGTTGTTGATGCTGCTGTTGTTGTTGTTGATGTTGTTGTTGTTGTTGTTGTTGTTGATGTCCAGAAGTTTGTGGATCCTCTAGAGCCAATAGATCTCTAGACCTATCGTCTTCTTCCTTATAGTCCTCTGGATCCGGTGGTTTATCGAATATTTCAGGATTAGCTCTAACAAAAGCTACCATACGCTGCCTCAGTTGAGCCACAGTTCCCTCAGAATCTATCTGGTATGCTTCTAGCTCCACCATCAGATCCGCTTTGCTCATGTCGTAAATCCATTTCACTCCCATTGTAAAAGCTTGGTCGTTAAAAGTACTTCCAGGTAACAAGGTCTAGTGTATTCTGAGCTTCGGAGCAGCTGATGTGGTTATATATACCAGAAGAGCCCTCTATCGGACCACGAAGACACCACTGAGGGGAGTGGGAAGGAGTCGAGCAGAGGGGACAATCAAAAGGAGAAAGGAAAATAAAATCCGAAGAGAAGGAGAACTTGAACTAAAGTAAGGTTAAACTAATTTACGAAGGAGAATTTTCTTCTAGGAGAACAAGGAAAAGAAAATTTATATGGGAAAATAAGAGGTAAGGAAATTTAAATACTTAGGAAAAGAAAAATTTTTTATATTTTCTAACCTCAGTTTTTATTGCAGCAATCTCTAGTGAAGATTCCACGTCGACCACATTTCGAGCAAAATTTAATTGGCATGTTTCTACACGATGTCCTCCGATGTCCATCCTGTCCACAGCGCCAACATGCAGTACGATTATTGTACTGTCCCAGATCTACCCTAGGCACACTATTTAGAGCCCTATTTGGTCCTTTCGTCTCTTCATGTGACAGCTGCGTCCAAAAGAAACTCTCCTTCCAATCCAAAGCTGTATCGAAATCCAAATTCCTTAACCGAACTTCAAACTTTCTCATTTCACTCTCCAGCAACATTTCCGGAAAAACTCGACGTAATTGTACATTAGAGATTCGATGTCTTCTCACTATCTTAGCCACTTCCTGTAGAGCCTCCCATAGTTCAGATGGAGAAAACCGACGATTAACACTCTGGAAAATTCTGAAGATCTCGTAGTCCTGAAGATGATTCCCCATGTTGAAATCCCACGAAGCAACAACGAGCAACGAAGAAAAAACAACGAAAGCAACGAAAGCAGCAAAAGAAAATTACGAATTTTATTCTGTATAACCGTATGGTAAGCGCAATAAAATCGTTATGACCGATCCGACTGTGTAACGCCCTATTTAAACCTGAATTCTTCCCCCACTCTTGCGTATTTATCTACCTTTAAAAAACGCCATAAAAAAAAAATTTTTCCGATACGCAAGACGCGATAAAAAACAAAAAAAAAAATGAGGTTACAACCCTTAAAAACAGAAAGAATCCATTTTTCTTCAATTTTTCTTCGTTTTCACACCACAAAAGAAACCACTAAAAAAATGTAAGCGAGACCCTAGTGCTGGCAAAAAGAAATACTAACTTTAGTCCCTGTTCGGGCGCCATGTAATGATATGATTTTTATATGCTACGGAATTCGCTCGCCGGATGGAGTCCGGGTACCTTATTATTTTATTTAAGAACAATTTTAGGCGTAAAGCGCCATCTTTATTTCAAAACAATAATTTACTAGTAGGGAGATTATTAGGACCAAATTTGGAAAAGGTGTAGTCATTAACTAGGCCAAATTTAAACCTTCGTAAGTAAGTATATTGTAACAAAATAATATTTAATAACAAAAGTAAATAATATATATAAAATAATACTAATAAAGTTAATACTTGAAAATTAATGAGAATTAAGAATTGAATAAAATTAAATGTAAAAATATATATAACTAAAATGTTCGTAGAGAGCAGTTAGAATTTAATTAACAATAATAAAATAAAGAATATAAAATTAATAACAAAATAGAGAATTTTAGTACATAAAATAGCCCTAGAGTCTCGCTCAGTTGTCGTTGACCAAGTTGCCATTTTCTCCTGAGAGTCTGTAAAATAAATAAAGAAAACCCGGTGTTAATAATTAACCCTTATTTGCCTTCCGTGGCATTTAACAAATTATTCGCGAAACCGTTCTAGAATTAGTTTCCGTATTTTACGTAACCGACGATTCCCTGAGCGCACTAGAAAATTAACCATTATGCTTCTAGGGGTTAATTCAAAATTTCGGCAAGCTACCGAAATTCTTGCCAGAACAATAAAATACGTGAATTTAAATTTGATCTATTAAGTTGACTCTAGGAACACAATTTCTACTCCTCAGAGCACCCGGGATAAGAATTTGTGTCCGTCGTCACCACGGGTGGACAGAAGAGCGCCTCTGGACACCGGGGGTGGTAAGCAAAGCATTTAAAACTAGAAAATGTCTAGCAACCTTCCACGAGAGCACCCCTGGTTAGTCGCCAAACACCTGGTAAAAGAAAGTTCGTTCGACCTAAGAGCACCTGGGTAGAACGAACATTTCTCTTGTCGGCATACTACTCACAGAAGAGCACCTCTCCTGAGTAT
This sequence comes from Leptopilina heterotoma, assembly GCF_015476425.1. NCBI lineage: Eukaryota > Metazoa > Arthropoda > Insecta > Hymenoptera > Figitidae > Leptopilina > Leptopilina heterotoma. The sequence continues at coordinate 704,602 of NW_025111155.1, forward strand.
AATGCCCATGAGTTCGTACCTGTTAGGCAAGAAGAGCACCTCGAGCCATGACGGTAGACGAACTGACGATCTACGATCGTGCAGCGAGGTACCTTGGTCTCTCGTGAGCTAGAGAGACGAACGAGTATGGAAGGGGAGAGAGAGACACGACTCTGCGTGCGCCGACGTTTCTCGCTCTCTCCAATGGCTAGCGCGACGACTATGGCAATTGCTTATGCATTGCAATATACCTTCGTTACACGCTCCTTACCACTGTTCCACACGGCTGGATACGGCTCTTATAAGGTGCTGCCACACTGGTGGTGATTACTGAAATCATCGCACCAGGGTCAAACAGTGCTTCGAAATGGCGGTCGCCGATTGTCATGTCGAAGAAGTACCTGTTCTCCGTCCTAGATCCATCGATGTCCTTTCCATCACTTAGGTTTGAGTCAGCTGTGACTCTCACAGCCTCTCCCCTCCCCTGGACTATAGGTACCGGGATCACATCCGTACCTTTTGTCCCACACTCTTCGGCCCTTTTCTCCACTTCGCATCGGTAGAGTGAGCTCTCCTCACTCGACCGCTCTTGATTACATTCTGGCACGAATTTGAACGCGTTGTCCTCTGTCAAGTCGTCCCTACCTATGACTGGGTCTAAACTTTCCTTCGTTTCTTCTCTTCTCTCTAGTTCCAATTCTCGCTCAGTTTTTACCCAACTACAACTAGGCGTAAATTGGTCTCTACACTCACTATTTCTCTCTACTCTACATGGCTCAAAAATCTTGGTTCTCGTCTCTACTATACTTGGCTCATCATTTTCGACTCTACACTCCTCAACAGTATGATTTACTGGCCTGTTGGGTTTAAGGGGGGTACAGGGCTGTTCTGTGCCCCCCACACACCGTTTCCCAAGGCGGCTCTGACTGACACACAATTTGGGCAATTTAGAAAATTGCTTCCTGGCCTCTTGCATACCAAACACGCTTCTGTTTGGGCTGGCTTTAGAGGGCATTGATTTGCATAATGCCCCTGTTGCTGGCAAGAAAAACAGGTTCTCTGAGAACAATCTCTGGCTCGATGTCCTGTAGTCTGGCAATGAAAACATGCCCCAACGAATTCTTTCGGGGTATTTTGGGTTTGTGTACCATTTTGCCCCGGTTTGGGTCCTTTCGGACCATTTGGCCTGGGGTAATTTGGTTTCATTCCAGGCGGAAACATCCCTGGGTAAACCATTGGATAGGCAAATTGCATTGGCATTTGCACTGTTTGGGGTGGCGCAGTACTGGCAACTTGGCCCTGGGCCATTGCTGGCTTCTGGCTTGGTGTCGCTTGACTCATGGCCTCGACGTTCTTCTCTTCTGGCTTATTCGTTTCTTTCTTGACCTTCTTGTTTTTCTTCTTCTTTTTCTTCGGCTTTTCGGTCTTTGTAGAGTGATCGCTCTCACTCGACTCCGACTCCTTCTCAAGTGCTGCTACTTTTTCACTCTTGTTGTTCTTCTGGCCACTCTTCTTCTCTTTCATGGCTGCTGCGGGGAAACGCATCTTCTCTTTGGGTAGTGGTGGGGCGTATCTTTCATCCAAGTCCTTTGCTTTCTCAAAATTTCTCAGAATTTTCTCCATCTGGCTCAACGATTCAAAATGGAGTCGTTCTAGTTGACGACGGTAGGCTGGTGTCAGGCCTTTATAGGCCAACCTGACCTGTTGTTTCTGGCTCAATGGTCGTCTCATGTGACCCAAGATCAACCGGAAGCTGGTTAAATATGGAGAAATTTTCTCCCCTTTTCCTTGTGTTCTGGCCCGAAGTTCGTCTATAATGTCATCGTCGTCCACTGTCACTAAATACTCATTTTTGAATGCCCTCTTAAATGACCTCCAAGAATTTAATTCGCGGCGTAACGACCTAAACCAACTACTGGCGGTTTTCTGGAGGATGATTGGCAGTGCTTGTAAGATTTCTCGGTCTGAGAAATCTGAGTTGTCCTTACAGTCCTCCAATCGTTCCAGAAATTCTTCGGCATTGTCCTCATCTCCAAAGAATTTTAGGTCCCAGTCTTTCAGTGTTTTTATTACTTTGGATCTACGGCCTGGCCTACATTCTCGGTTCTCCCCACTACTGCTCAACCTCTGACTTAGGTCGCTCTCGATTTCGGACTCACTCGAAGAGTCATCTAAGAACGACCTCTGGCTCTCCCCCACTCTTCTTCCTACTATACGTTCTTTATTCGCCTTTCTTCAATTTTTCCTGTCCGGTTGGTTATTGTCCTTACCACTACAACTACATCTACTATTTACACGGCCCTCCTCACTACCACTATATTCAATCTGTCTCTCTAACTTGTCTCTTTTTTCCCTACTTCGGCTCTTATTGTTTTCGGGATTCAAGACTGGCTCTCCATTTTCTGGCACTCTACGATGATTTATGCTAGAGTCACTCATGCTATTTCGGCTTGATTGACTTCTCGGGGCGGGCGTGGGCCTCACTCTATCCTCAGTTTGGTGATTGTGTGAGGTCTCGGCTAACAGGGAATTTCTTTGAGGGGACACTAGTCTCGATTGCTGGTGGTGAATCAAGTGGTGCCCTTCGGCAACCTCGGCCCTACATTGGCTTTGTCGTAGCTCCCACCCCCCTCCCGAATACTGGCGGTCCATCTTCTCGGCGTACTCCATAATCTTCTTTATTTCGGGTGACAAACCTAAACGCGCGACTAAATCACGGAGGCTTTGGACCACTGGGGCCATCGTGGCCGACTGAATAGTATGGGGTGCTGTCATGACCGTGCTCGTTGTCATACTCAACTGAGCATTCGATGTGGTGGGGGAAAACGTCGTCATGCTGGCGGTTGTCATGACTGGGGTTGGGGGTGTAAAATTTGGGGTGGATACAACGCTGGTCGGACTGTGTCTACTGTACGTTGTTTCAACTTTAGTTTTGTTTCCCCCACTCCCTGGAGTTTTCCTGGTCCTAATACGTTCGATAACCTGACTTGCCCCACTATCTGATTCTTCGTCATCTGCCGATGACATCTGGCCACCTCGACGATAATTTACAAATGGGAATTTGTCGAATTCTGGCTCTGGGAAAGCTTCCATTAAAAAAATTTGGTCAGAACTTCCCAAATCATAAATGTCGCTAAATGGTACATCTAAATCATCGATTTGAGCTAATCTCAATTCCGCTCGCAATAATCTCTCCTTTAACACTTGTGACGAACCACTGATACACAATTGGTGTCTCAATAAATTCGTCACTACCTGGCCAACTTGCATGATTTTAATTTTTTCCCATGCTCGGCTTACACATGGTACTCCAATTAATTTGCTCATGCGTCTCTTATAATCCTGCATCTCATCAATTGCCTTTGCCATTTCAAAAAAAATTATTTTAAAAAAAAATTTTCTAAGTCTGAAAAATTTTTAATTTCTAGGGGGGTGCGCAATTTGTATATACGGCACTGTGCTGTCTTGAAGCAAGGACGTGACTACTCAAGGAGGGCCCCCTTCTAAAAATTTTAAATTTCTGGCGGACTGGTGATTCGACTTTCCTTCTGTCTCTTCTTCTCGTTCTCTCTCTCTGTGTGTGTAGCCGCTATTACTACTACTACTAGGCCACTCTTTCCTGGCGCGTTCAACTTTCTCTCGGCTGTCGAAAATTTAAATATCCCGGCGCGTCGTTTCTCTCGACCGTCCGGCGCACTATTTACAGTCACGTGATTAATTCGAATTTTATTTCCGGTCTAACATGTGCTCGGCATAAATTTTTGGGAAAATTTTTGATTTTTTGCACAAGTTGTGGGGAATTTTTCTCGGATTTTTCTCACAAACTGGCTTTCGACAAAAAAAAAATTTTAATTGTTGACTTTTTTAAATTTTATCACGACAGGAAATTTTTACAGTCTCAAAAAAAAGAAAATTTCAATTTTACAATTTTAAATGGCAAAGGCACTCTACACTTTTATTTTACGCAAATTCTGGCCGTAATTTACTCATAATTTATGAATAAATAGATTTTTGGCATTGGCAAAATAAACAACAAACAATCTGGCAAATACAATTTAAATTTTGAATTTTCTGGCAATCTGGCAATGAAGAATATGAAAAATTCAAAATTCTGGCAAACAATACAAATTTCTGGCAATGGCAAGCAATAAAATTTGAATCTTCTGGCTATTGACAAAATGAACTTTGGCTCTGGCTAAATTAAAGATTCAAATTTCTGGCACACTTGCACTAAAATCTGGCTCACAATTAAATTTCAGTCGTGTCTCGGTTCGAGCCTGGCCCCACGTTGGGCGCCAAATTTTGTGACGTATTTTTTAAACTACTTTTAATTTTAGTTCAAAGTTCTGCTTACGTCAGGCAAAATCTGACGCTATCAACAATATTAATATTTTAGAAATTTAAACAAATAAATTTCGCCGTCAGGCGCCAATTAATTTTAAAGATAATTAATAAACTACTCTCTGGCTCGGCTCAGCTCTCAACAACAATTTCAAACCTCTGAGTTTCTCTTTCACTCAGAGGGAATTCTGCTCGAACGATTGGCAAGCAGAAATGCCAACGGCGAGACACGACTGGCACAAACTGGCAAACGACTTACCCACGGCTCTTATTCTTCAGGTTCCTTTCCCCTTTTTATTCTCTCTATCTCGGCTCTCTACTGGCAGTGGTCTCCAGGTATCGGCACACAGGGAAAATTCAAGAAGAAAACAATAAGAATCAAACAACACTCCGGCTCAATGCAAATAATTGTATTTATTTCACAAATCCTGAGCTTCACGCTCCACTTTCTCAAACACTCAACTCAAAGAAAATACACTAATAACTCAAAAATAATTGAAAATTCACAACAGCGAGAGTACTGGCGTACCGGCGCGGCTCATGTAAAAATCCATTATGGCGGCGAAAGTATAGGACACCTGTAGCGTCCAAATTTCTCTCCACATGGCCCGTCTTCTTCTTCTCGTTCTCGAATTTCAGTACTGGCCCTGCCACCTGTCACTTTCTCTTCCTACTAACTAGCCGCGCGACCCACTTTCACGACTTTCACTGGGTCAGCCGGCGGTATCAATTTTCCCTCATTACCATAACTCTTGACTTTACTTTTAAATGACTCCCAACAGGTGGCACCACAATTCGGAATTTGGGGTTTTAAGAAAGTGACAGATTACATCGTCACAATATTAAAAACATAGCATGAATTTTGATATTAAAATTTTTTTAAATTTAATTGCCAATGATGTGACGAAGATTGGCCCATTAAAGGCACATTAATGGCAGTTTAATGGCAAAAATGTTGTATCTTTAATGGCAAAATATATTTGCCAGAATTGGGGCGTTGCTTGGCCCAATAATGGCACATTCACGGCAAAGTTGATCAATCTTTAATGGTAAAAGACAATTGTCAGTGATGTGACGACGATCGGCTCATTAATGGCTCATTATTGTCACTTTAATGGTAAAAAATTTGTATCTTTCATGGCAAATTATAATTGCCTGTATTGGGATGTAGCTTGGCTCAATAACGGCACAATATTGGTAAAGTTGATCAATCTTTAATGGCAAAATTCAATTGCCAGTTATGTGACGAAGATCGGTCCATTAATGGCTCATTAGTGGCACTTTAATGGCAAAAATTTTGTATCTATAATGGCAAATTATAATTGCCAATATTGGGACGTAGCTCGCCCCAATAATGGCACAGTATCGGCCAGTGTAGTGTAGCTTATAAGAACCCTTTTGCTTCCTCGACTTCAAGTCAGAGTAGCAGAGTGGTCAGAGTGTTAGGCTGTGGTGCGTCAGGTTCAGGTATCGATCCCCGCGAGAGGTAAGAATTTTTCAAATATTTGTAAGTTTGCGTTTAATTTAGGGAAATAAGCCTTATAAATTAATTAGTTAATTGAATAAAAAAAAATTTATTTTTATTTTTTTCTAATTTTGTCAACTCTGGGGGAGTAATGGCACCCAATATTAGGCCATTAATGTCTGTTGAGATCTGGCTGCCAATAATGGGCCATTAATGTCTGCCGAGATCTGGCTGCCAATATTGGGCCATTAATGTCTGCCGAGATCTGGCTGCCGACGTCCAACCGCTGTTAACACCACAAGAGTCGGCGCAAAGTCGGGCCAATATTGTCTGCCAAGTCTCGATGCCAGCTTTGCCAATACTGGGCCAGTGTTGGGCCGCGTTGGTTTTCGCACTTGGGGGGGATACACTAAATGTGGACAACCAAGGCAGTTTTTTAAAGCTTAATCCTAATAGAATTGATATTAAAAAAATTTACTTTGTTAAGTATAAAGGTCTATTAATTATTTAAAAAATATCAGGCAGAGAAATATTTACTTTAGGCCTCTAAAAACCAATGTACCTATTTTTTATTTGTAAAGCTTGCATATAATTTTTAAACATATTGCAGTAAGTTCGTACATAAAAACTAAACATTTTTCTCTGTGGAACCCCATCTCTATAACTAGCTGTTTCTGAAATATTCCATTTGTAACAACTGCACAGCGTAACAACCGCACCTATAGTCTTCCCTACTACAAATTGACAAATATTGTTCTCTGCATTTGAATTGGTTAAAAATAACTAATTTGATAATAAAAAGTCAGTCACTGATTCGAATAGTAATATTTTCCTTATGAAATAGTTAATGGCAACTAATTATTATTTTTTTTGTCAAATCAAATTCCCGGCTATTTCCCGGTTTTCCAGTTTGGTAGACATGCTGTTAAATGTATTGGTAGAAACTAAAACCCGTCGAAGACGGGTACGACAGCTACCCAGTAATAGAAGGGGTGAATTAAAGTGGATTGGTACTTTTACGCCCTTAAATTCCAAACCAATTCCGTTTTTGTCCGCAATCTTAATGAATTCCTTTTCTATTGTTAAGTTGATAATTTCTATCCAATTCAATTCTCTGTAACCACGTGACCAGAGTCTGAATTCACTTTAATGCCGTTTAAGGGAATCATTTGTTGTGTAGTTAATGCCTTTTAATTAACATTGAATTCTTTAAAGGGCATTAAAGGGGTTTAAAATTCTGGTCACGTGGTTACAGAGAATTGAATTGGATAGAAATTATCAATTTAACAATAGAAAAGGAATTCATTAAGATTGCGGACAAAAATGGAATTGGTTTGGAATTTAAGAGCATAAAAGTGCCAAATAATTTTTAAGAAGTTACAGTAAAAATATTTCTTATAGTACAAAATAATGATATTATCTCTTTCTTCATGTTTTATAATAATATTCTCATAAATTGTTGAATTTCAAAAAGATTTGAATTTGAATGTTTTGAAAATCTTAATTTCTATGGAGAAATAATAATGATTAAATATTTTTTTAAAAAAGAAGTTATTGCTGTTTTCGAATAATTTTACAATTAAAGAAATTCATAAATATAATACAATTTTTAGGTTATGTATTGTCAGCAGCTGAGATGGAGCAGTCGTGCCAACCAGAGGAAAACAGCAGCGCTGCCTAAGTTGAACGGCGGGAAATTTAAAAAAAAGTAGTTAGGGTAGAGTGGGGTAAAAAAGACACATTTTTACTTTTGATGCTGTAAAATCTGTATTTAAAATTTTTTTCTCAAATTTCCAATTGTTATTGAAAGTTTAGTTATTAAGTTTGAAAATTCTTGACGGAAATATTTTTTATCTCATGAAAGGACTAAGTTATAAGAGTTTTACGAAAGCACTGCAAGTGGCTTTTTTGCACCACCTGGTGGGGTGAAAAAGCCACCCTACGATTTTAGCAAAACATGTTATCAATTTAGGTATTTTTATAGTTTTCCTTTATTTATATGACAAATAGTCTTATTTGAAAAATATTTTAATAAATATGAAAGAGTTTTTAGCAAGCAAAATTGAAAATTATATTAAGTTTACCTGTTTTCGATTTGCACTGCCAATTTTTCGTACCTTTTTTAGAAGTTCTCTTTAAGTTTCACCACAGATAACATATTTCGTTGCAACCGTTTATTCATTGTTTATTTTTTTAATGCACTTTGAACTACTTTTTCGTCGTGTTTAATTTATTTTATTAAATAAACACGAGAAATTTTGTAAAATAAGAAGGTTAGTTTAAATAGAAAACAAGTGAATTTCACAAAATATTCAATGGATTTTTTGCCCTGGCTTTTTTACACCCAAGACCAGTTATTAGAAAAGCAAAAATAAATTGTTAATTCAGTTCAATTTCCAAAAATTAACATTGTATACGTTTTCGGTATACTTTTCTCCTTATGTACAAACATTTACTTTTATTATTCGTTCACTTAAGGGTATGTGGAATCAGCCAACTTCAATTAATACATGTATTAATATTCCCACCAGTTTTCTAAAAAAATATTTAATAAATCTTGACAAAATATAAAAAAAATAATATTTTATTTATTGAGGCATGGATCTCTAGTCCAATTAATACAAAAATTTGCTTTTAAATATTATTTTTCATTTAATAAAAAGTTTGATATTTTCTGAGAAAAAAAGACAATCAAATACAAATTAATATTAAAAAAAATGAATGAATTTATATTTTTCTATTCAAACTTTCATTTTTTTGACAATTTTCGAGAAAAAAAGACAATCGAATACAAATTTCCATTGAAAAAAATGAATGTTAACATAGAAAAATATAAATTTATTCATTTTTTTAAATGTTAATTTGTGTTCGATTCTCTTTTTTTCTTGAAAAATATCAAACTTTTTATTAAATGAAAAATAATATTTAAAAGTAAATTTTTGTATTAATTGGCCTAGAGATATCCATGTCTGAATAAATAAAGTATTTTTTTTCTTATATTTTGTCAAGATTTATTTAATATTTTTTAAGAAAACCGGTGGGAATGTTAATACATATATTAATTGAAGTTGGCTGATTCCACATGCCCTTAAGTAAATGATTAAAAATGACGTTCAAATGACACTTGGGAATGAGGAAAGGAACCATAAAATTAAAATAAAATTCCATATTATGCATTTTCATATAACTTTAGATAATTTATTCCTTATGAACGAAATCCAAAATTGAAAAATTGAAAAAATGAAAAAAGGTTATCAAAAATTTTTTTTTCTTTTCTTTCCTATGGAAATGAAGTTTTTAACACTGCTTTAAGTGAAAAAATCAATTTCTGTTGCAAGTACGCTTTATAATTGCAAAATTTAGGGTGGCTCAACTCTAACAACCGCTTATGGCTCAACACTGACACACACGTCGTTTTGCGTCATATCGCACAGAACACAAACGCGTGACACAAACACCAAAATACTTTACACATTTTCACATATCATCCTAATGAACAATTTTTGTGAACTTATTTTGTCTTTGGCATATTTCTTCTACATATAGTTCGGTCCCATGTTGAGCAGAAAACACAATGCAAAGCAGAATTTCATGAGAGTGGAAAGGATAGTGATATCTGACTATCTCTCTTGCACTCACGAAATTCTGCTTTGCATTCTGTTTTCTGCTCAGCATGGGACTGCACCCTAAAAAGAGCAGGAAGTAGAAAAAGGATAAAAAAAGAAGTACAGTATGGAAAAGAGTACAAGATATTCATAAAAATATGAAAAAGACCATTTTCTCTACCAACCTCGATAAGTATGAATAAAAATACCGCTACGCTTTTTTTAAAAATATTTCTCGTCTCAGAAAAAATATGTTACCAAAATTAAATTTTTTTTCAAAAAAAATAGTCTAAAGTAGGTATACAAAAACATATTTTCTTTTGAATAGAAAATGTCAGATTTTCAATACGTAAAATTTTCCCTTTTATTGAAAAACATTCAGATGTAACCTAAAATTTTTTTCCTTTCTTTCTTTTTTTGAATTGAGATTAATTTTTTTTTCCGTTCACAAGTTCTCCATTTATTGAATAAGAACCGAATCACGTGACACACGTTGTTGAATTCATTCGGAACAAAAAAGCGTGCAGTGATTTTCAATGGCATAACCAGCTTATCCGTAAGGTTCATCTGTCCGCACAATATTCTGTCACTAACCTTCATCTCTCTTTCTCTCTCTCGTTTTCATACTCTCGCAACATTGAATGAATAACACGTATGGCATCTTATACACGTCCTTTCATAGGAGTAAAAGGCCCTTCGTTCTTTTTTTTCTTCTTTTCTTTAACCTCGTGTCCCTTTTTAACTTGATATTCTTGGGTTTCTATTTTCTTCACTCTAGATTCGTCCTTGTTCGTATATACGTCAATTCAATGCAGAATAAATATATATATATATATATATATATATATATATATATATATATATATATATATATATATATATATATATATATATATATATATATATATATATATATATATAATATATATTTATTATATAATATATATATTATATATATATATATAATATAAATATATATATATATTATATATATATATGTATATTTATAATAGAGAGAATAACGGATAAAGAAAATGTATTAAAAAAAGGAGATTGAGATTTTTTTTATAATTATGGAGATGGAGATACGGTGGAGGATGGAGATGGGACAAAATAAACAGAATCAAGGGATAGGTTAGGAAATTAAAAAGAGACTTGAATCCCTAACAGGAAATTTGTCCGGTTTTTATCTTTATAATGAACCAGGGCTCTAGTTTTATTATTTTTTTTTATCACTCTTATGCTACTACCCAATGGGAAGTAAACGATTGGTTCAATAATGGGCCATGCTTGGCGAACTCCGTTTTAATGGCAACCATCATTGGACCACCATTGGTTTAAGCTTGGGATGATCACGCTACTGCCAATGATCGGTAGCCAAGCATCGAGCCAATATTAGTTGCCAAGAAAATGGCCAAGGAAACAAAATCGATTTTCAAAAGCTTGATTTTTTATTGGCAGCCAATTGTTTTGCCAAGAAAAAACCATTGGGCACCAAGCATGGCCCACTATTGAACCAATCGTTACCATTGGCAACTTCCCGTTGGGTAATTAAAATTAATAGAATTATTTTTATTTTATTTTTTGTTATTGTTTATTTATTTAGGGATACGATATACATTATTTATTTTTAGGGTTCCGTTCCCGGTAGGAACCCTATTAAAACGGTTACGGAAAATGACCATGTACCACCCCCTAGCGCTCACGCAGTTCTTCATCTGGAGAGCTAAAAATTGGTACACATATTATGTATTTTCACGCGTAGAATACACGAAAAATATAGCGAACGTGATTGGAGTTGATCTTCATAGAGTTTGCCGCGAAAAACATCAAATTTTGGCCGTTTTTCGCAAAAAAAGTCATGTACCCCCCCCTAGAGCTCACAGTTTTTTACCTAGAAAGAAATTCTATGTCAATTCCCATATAAAATCCTATGTGAAATCCCTTGTAAAATTCCAAGTGGATTCCCATGTAGGAATATTCAATAAGGCGGATAATGTTTTTCACATGGGATTTGGTTTAGGATTTGACATGGGAAAATAATTATAAATAAATGATACTGTTTTTCACTTGGGGATTGACTTGGGAAAATACTTATAAATAAATGATACTGTTTTTCACATGGGATTCGGTTTAGGATTTGACTGGGAAAAACATGTGGGATTTGATATGGTTTTATGCATAGATGAACTGTTCAAATTCCCCATGTCTATTCCTAACTAAAATCCTGTCTCAATTTCCCATATGGTTTGACATGGGAAACCACATGGTAAACCACGTGGTTTCCTTCATGGAAGTAGGGTTTTACATGGTTTTTGACATAGGATCCCATGTGGTTTCCCATATGGGGATTTTCAATAGGGATACAAGCATCTATACACTTCTCAGTACGGAAAAAGCTCGTTTGAGAGTTTTCTCATATTTCTCGTATACGAACTCCGCGGTCCGTGTATCGAATTTTTTTTTACTGGGAATCATAAATTGAGATACATGAAATTATCTCCTTATACTACTCTATGGTTGGTAGAAACTTTTGTCCAGCTTTTTTCATTAAAAAACGAATTCAGAAGAACTTTTTCGTTCTATTTTACAATATTTTTTTACATAAACGTTAAAGTAAATTGTGATTTATAAAAAAGAAAGGCCAGTAACAATGTAAGGAATGGAAAACAAGACAAAGTGAAGAAAGGTATTCATAAGAGCATGAAAAAGACATTTTATCGATTTTGACACAAAACATCAGAAAAATTGCGATGGGGAATATTGATAATAATGTTGAAACAAATTTTATTTTATTTATCAAATTCCGTAAAGTTCAAAAATAATTATATTAGGGGCCATTCAAGTATATTAGGCAAGCATATTTTTAAGACTTTTTGGCCATTTTTCGGAATTTTTTTTGGTTAACCAAATTTTTTTTTCATTTTGCAAAATAGCATTGTATAGTGCTATGTCTATAAGCTTTAAACCCATTTTAGCCATTTTTGGCCATTTAAGCCAATATTACATGAAATCCTGACGTGATGGGCCATTTTGAAGGTCGGATTCATTTTCTACGTCGTAAAAGCTATCAGAATCACCTCAAATTTTTTTTGTAACAGAAATAAGCCAGAATTTGCAAGCCTTTGTAATTTGATACCGTCAATTTTGCGCTTTGACAATACCCGCGAGTTCTGGACCCTTGCGAAAACAAGTTTCCGAAAACTCAGTCAAACGGCGAATTTTAAGAGAAAGAAATCTCGGACCCTCCGCGAGTTTCCGAAGATTTCTCTAATTCGGGATAATTTGGAAAAATTGGGAAAATAATTGACGCGAAAAGAAAATTAAAGAAAAAATAAAAAAAATGAATTAAGAGAAAAAAAAGGGAAAAAACGATTATGGACCCTCAGGAAGTTTCCAAAATTTGCTTGAGAAAAAATCGACATGGGATTGCATCGGACTGAAAAAATAGAGATAACTCATTCGGGACCCTCGGTGAGTTTCCACGAAACCGGAATTTCTCTATATATAAAAAAAAGAAAATTACATGGAATAAAGGAAAAAACAACCTCGGACCCTCCGTGAGTTTCCGAAGTTTGTGTTACTTGGAAAAAGGGAGTTTAAGAATTTTAGACCCTCAGAAAGTTTCTAAAAATTCTTAAAGGGAAGGAGAAAAAAAAGGAAATTTTGGACCCTCGCAAGAGTTTCCAAAAATGTGTGGTGAATGCAAAAAAGCTAATCCGGCAAAAGCGCGTTGAATAAAAATCAGAAAAATTTATGAATGGGAAAAAATACAAAGAGAAAAAAAACGAATTTAATGAAAAAACAGAAAGTTAAATCAACAAAAATGATAGCGTATTTATTTTCAATGGGAAACATTTTTTGCGTTGGGTGCGAGCGGTGCGACCGTACAGGCAGGCAGCTCGGGAGATTGTCGTTACAATGGGAATTTGCTGTTCGCGGTAATCAAGAGCGAAGCGACCAGGCAGGTCGGCTGCTCGTACGAAAGAGTTAATTTTTGGGGAAGCGCTATTCGCGGTGATCGAGAGCGAAGCGACCAGGCAGGTCGGCTGCTCGTACGAAAGTAACGATGAGAGCTCTGTCTCCAAGCTCTGTAGCGCCGTTGAGTGGGGAAGCGCGCGCAGTGGGAGCGAGCGACGCTCTGATTGGCTGACGCGGCCTAGTGCGACCGGCTGATGCCGCATTCCAGCAATTCGGAATCCTCGCTTATACTCGGTGACAGAAAAATACGAACTAGTTTCGCGAATAATTGAAAAATTAACTTCTGTAAATTTATCGATTATCAAATTGTTATTATAATTTACTATTAATAATTGTTTCTATAATTGCCCAGATAGCCAAACGTACTGATCGTCATTTTCCAGTACGGGGTACTGAGATTATGCTCGTATTGTACCAGTACGAAATAATTATAAGTATGTACGTATTGGTACGGTGCCAGTTTTTTTGTTGAAAAGCTGACTTTTAGGATGCAATACAAAAGTTTTAATCTTTGTAACATGTGTCTTTATATTTAAATTAGAAATTAGTGGTTTAGTTTTTATTAATCTATATGTAATATGTGTATACTACTAATCTCAAGTGGTTTTGCTTTATCATGATGCTTATTTTTATCATCAGCGTATTCTAATTACTACAACAATGGACAATTTCTGAATTTTAAACTGTTTTGTGCTTTACACTTGAGAAAAATTTTTTAATTCAAGAGTTACAATAAAATATATAGAAATCGCAATATTTTTTTATAATTTTTCTTATAGATCACATAAACAGGTGTAAGGACAGTATTTTATGACGCTGAAAATTACTGGATTATGCCCTGAAAAACTGATTATTATGCGAAATTATGCGTTAAAAAATTAAAAAGTGCAAATTGATGCTTTTGAAAGAAAAACGTTATTAAGGACCCAAATAAAGCTTTTAACATTATGTTAATTTTTTTAAAGAAAAACCACCAACATTTTTAAATAAAGCAACTTATTCTCTATAAATATAGAGTAAAGGTCATCATAAGAAATATGTTTTGCGATGACCACGGTAACAAGCAGCTGGTTTCTCAGAAATACAAAATTCAAATATCACATGCTTTATGGACAACCCCTTTCTTAAAAAAAGAAATCATTCTATTGAGGTGAGGAGTAGATTTTTATGTATTAAAAAAGCCCACTAAACTCAAGAAAAATCGGAGATTCAGTGCAGTAGTTTTTGAGAAATAGTGCGATCACCGATTTGCAAAATGCTGTTTTAAGAAAAACGAGTTTAAAATTTTATCATACTCTTCCATTAGACGAAATTTTGTTCCGGGCTACAGGAAGCCAGACTTAACTGAACCTTACTTCAGATCTTTAAAGCTTTATATCTCACTCAATTTTTAAAATATCAACTTATTATTTCACAAACATATGTCTGAGACCCTACCCACACAGTACCGAAACTTTCCTAAAAATTTATTAAAGATTTACTTGCAAACTTCGAAGAATTTACTTGCAAAGTTAGCTCAACATTTATTAAAGTGGGACATTTAAATCTTTGCAGAATTTTCACTAAACTTTGCAAGTAAATACTTCCAAGCTTGCAAGTAAATTTTTAGTAAATATTTAGGAAATTTTCGGTGTTGTGTGGGTAAACTTAGAAAAAATACAAGAAAAGAAAAACCGATTTTTTGAAAATTACAACTAGGATTGCCCTTTTAATTATGGATGATTAATTTTATTCATAAATTTATGATAAAATGTATTTATAAAGAGATATTTCGTTAATGCAGATTTAGACTGTGAAATATTTTTATATTTCTTGCATAAAAAATATAATTATGCACAATTATACGAGAATTCAAAAATTGTGCGATGAAACAAAATTTTGCGTTTTGATGCGACGTTAAATTTATTTTATTCATAAACATTTTAATACGTAAAACTTTAAACTTTCTTTCAATTTTTGAAAATTATGCGATTATGCGCTTCGCACAAAGTGTAGGTCTCTAAACATGTGTCATCATTTATAGCTTAGAACTTCCAAATGATTTTCCTTACATTAAAGCACATTAGTTTATAGATGGTCATTATTCACAATTATTTTAAAGAATGTTTAAAAATTAGCAAACAAAACCACTACAGAATTATTTAATTAAAATACTTCAAAACACTGATTATTCTAATAAAAGTAGGGGAGATTGGGGAATTGTGGGTCACCTCCATTATTTAATAATATTTACAAGTTTAATCATTCAATTTTTTTTAATTTTTTTTTGTTCGTCCAAAGTAAATTTTTTATTAACATTTCATGACTTTACAACGCTTTAAAATTATCTACAAACCGTTAACAAAAATCACCTGAAAAATTGCATTCAAATATTTATTTTGTGCCTCTATATTTTTATTGTTTTTACAAGGATTTTCAAGAATTAATTATGGAAAATATTTTTTTTAATATTATTGTGTGTCATTGGAACTTTGACTCCAAAAAGAAATTTTGCATGAAATTAACATGAATAAATAATACAAAGCTTTTTGTTAAATGAAGCATTTGGGGAATTGTGGGCCACTTTTTTGGGGGAAGTATGTGTTGCTTGTTTTTAGTGATTTAATTCCAAATATTATTAAAATCTTTCATAGCAGTTATAGTAATTTAACAAAAACAATTATATTAATTGCGATTCAAGCGATAGAGCTATTCACTTAAAATTTGTAATTAATTGAGCCTATTTTACTTGTCTAAATTGTGATTCCGATTAATTTCATTTTCTTACTTTTTGCTTTCTAATTTTAAACAAATAATTAAACATTTATAACATTTTTAATATTACTAATCATTAAATAAATATATTTTATTGTTATTTTTGGTTTTAAACTCAATTCAGACAGTGGCCCACAATTCCCCAACATTTTAAAAAATCATAAAAGTGCACTCCTTGGTAAAACTGAAATTTCTTTTACATATGTGATAATTTTGGTCAACTGTCTATGATATATGATAGTTTAGACCTCCTACTGACACGAAAAATTTTAAAATTAAAAAAAAAATTTTTTTGTAAGATATTGAGCTAAGAAAAAGTGTACAGTGCGAAGGTACATGGCTGGTACAGTACTAGTACGCTGGTTATCTGGGTAGGTATGTCTCCCGAATACCGCAATAAAAAGTAGGTAAATTATTTTTGTCGACAACGTTTCTAAGCAAACAACTTTGTACATAGGTATATAGTATAACTTGAAATATTCACTGTACACTGTTGCACTTTTGGGTAAAAACCATTTCCAAGAATGGTAAAATAAGATACGGCAACATTGTCAATTGTCAATTGCTTCGAGGGTACAAGCCCTTTTTGGCTATAGAGAATAGTCAGTACCTTTTCGGCATTCTTGAGAGTTAGAATCTCCTCGATTCCAAACGTTAACAAAATTATATATTTGGCCAATAATTTTAATAAATCGAAATTAATCAATTAATACTAAGCCTTACCTTTCTTTTCCAAACCTAAATCATTTTATTTATCGTAGTATAATAATCCTACACTTGTATTGTACATGCATCGTAGGGGAAAGGTGCACGAGATGATCCCCTGGGGCAAGATGATCCTTTTGAATTTTGGTGTGCCTATTAGCGCCACCTTTTAGGCAAATACGGTAATACGTTGCCAATGACATACCTATGAATCAGTCAAACTGTCATGACAACACGCGTCATTAAAAAAATTCTATTGGAAAAAATAAAAATTTTATACTTTTGATCTAAGGAAAGCTTAACTTTGGGCTTAGATAACTTTTGTTGTAGTATCTGAAATTCCATGTTTCTTGTACTTACGGCTTCAGTATCTCTTCAACTAAGTGTTCTGATTGGTATTATGGAATAACAGAGCTCGTAGGTTAAGTTAAGAACAAATTACAAAATAGTGGCATTTGAGGCAAGATGATCCCTCAATTGGTGTACAAGATGATCCCCCCCTGATTCCCATGTATTTCGTCTCACCTCAAAGTGAATTTTCTAGCAATAATAAAAAATTTAATTTTTCTCGCTTTTTATATGTTTTTATTATGAAAACTAACTTATCTAAAACAAAAAGTTGACTTCTACATCTATTTTATTAATTTTCTCGTTGTAGACAATGCCTAGTAATTAAAAAATAGGAAAACGAATCGTGGTCAGTGGTCAAAAGCGTTTGTGGACTACATAAAGTATATTTAACATTGATACACTGTTATTCCTTCAATTTATACTCCTTTTCCAATAATTGGGGTAAGATAACCCTACGAATTATCTTGCCCATACCATGGGGATCATCTTGGACACCCCGGTGTCCAATATGATCCTTTTGTAAGGTTTTAGAAAAATTAAATTTAATAGTAAAATATTAATTAGCTGCAAATATTTCAAATCAGAATAGTTAGATAGATTAATTATCTAGTAGTGCGTATAAAAAAAACTCGAATATGTTGATTTTTCTTTGAATAATAGGTTTTTTCCCTTAGGGGGATCATCTCGTACACCTTTCCCCTACTAGCACGCTGGTTATCTGGGTGACTATAATTATAATTATTATGACTTACCATAATAATAATTATTCATGGAAGTTAAAAATTAATTTAATCTTTAAAAAAATTATTTTGAGTACTAAAATTATTTTTTCCTTTTTTACCCACTTCTTTAGAAAAATTTTAATTTCGCACAATTTTAGCATCTAATTTATGGGGGAAATAGGAGTGTCTTGATAAATATCGCATATACATATACTTAGAAGATTAGGGTTAAAGCCTCTTAAGAAATTACCACTTTTCTCTCTCTCTCTCTCTCTCTCTCTCTCTCTCTCTCTCTCTCTCTCTCTCTATCTCTTCGGTTTACCTACTCACAGGGCACGTCTGCAATTTTCTCCTAAAGTCTATGAATTATATAGATGCTTAACTTCAGTATTCACGCAATACTTTTACACTATTTTAACACGTATGTAAATATCTGTCTATATGTATATTAATATGTACAGAACTATATATGCTATATATGTGTATATGTGCTATATATGTGTACATGTGCTATACATATATATATATATATATATATATATATATATATATATACACAGTACGAAAACCTACCACGTCAGTCATATCCCATGAGTGGGAGTGAGACAGACTTATGCGATTCCCATACTTTCCTATGACTGACGGATAGCTTTTCTTACTGTATATATATATATATGTTGCATTCCACGTCAAGTAATCCGGGTCCAAATTTTGAATGGAATATTTGAATGTAGTATCTTTAAAACAAAACTAAAAGATGTTTTATATTTTGGGTTTTTTTGATTTTTTTTCATCACTTTCTAATGGTGTAAACAAATTTAAAACAAACATTTTTTTTGACCTTGAAAAATTAAATTAAAAAATAAAATTTCGTTTTTTTATCAAATGGACATTTTTTATAATAATATAGATCTATGGGTTGATCTTGATAACGTCATTCTGTATTAATTATTTAGAATGTTGGAGAAATGATCTCCAAAAGAACATGTCAATTAAAAATTTCTCAATTTGACGTTTCGGATCCAGTTCCAAAACGTCAAATTGATAAATTTTTAATTGACATGTCCTTTTGGACATTTTTTATTTTTTTTTGTTAAATTTTTTTCATAAAGGTGGGGTTTAACGGATTTGATTCTTCTTTGTTTTAAATTAAAGGGGAATAAATTCTTAAGACATCCCTCGAGGCCGATTTTTGAAATTTTAAATTTATCCAATATGACCACCAGATAATTAATAAAGCATAAAATAATTTATTTCAATTGTTATTAACAATATACAGCCCAACAACGCGCATGGCCGGTGCGCTGCAGAAGTAAATGCTTAATTTGACCAGTTAAAAGTTCTTGTCCCACGTTTTGACCTATACATTTTTTAGGAAAAAACCTCACCTTTATGAAAAAAATTAAACAAAAAAAATAAAAAATGTCCATTTGATAAGAAAATGAAATTTTATTTTTTAATTTAATTTTTCAAGGTCAAAAAAATTTTTTGTTTTAAATTTGTTTACACCATTAGAAAGTGCTGAAAAATAGCAAAAAAACCCAAAATAGAAAACATCTTTTCGTTTTGTTTTAAAGAAACTACAAATTTTTCAAATATTCCAAGACCAAAAATTTAAAGTTTAACCCCCTCTAGTTTTTACATTTGTTTAAATAAATTAATAATATTTGGTTTTTTTAATTGTATCTAATAGGACTACTGTTTGTGGAAACTTTTAACCTGATCCCAAACATTTCAAATTTGGACCCGGATTACTTGAGGCGGAATGCCACATATTTAATACGGAAGAGCCTCGCAACTGCGCGAGTTATATTTATCTAATTCTAATACACCCTTCACCCCTTTTTTGGAATGTTGGCAAGAGAAGATATAGTCACGACAACGACAACAACAACAAGGAATAGTCCAAGGGAATTCCAAATCGGAATCAAGTTTTCCCAGTGTGTCACACACTTGTTCGTTTGTGTTGATTCTTTTAACAATCCATTTTTTTTCCTTTTCGTTTTTCTTTTGTTTTATTTTATCTTCTCCTTCTGTTTTGCTTCCTCGCTTTTACAGCTATATATATATATATATAGCATCTTGCTGCGCAGTTAGTTGAAGCATCTGCTTTTAAAGTTGCCTTAAAGTCTTAAGATAATTTTTTTATTACCATCTATACATATATGCAAGCACAACATATCATATGAGACACACCAATGAATCTTGTTTTGAAAATAACAAACGCTCTCTTTTTGGTGCCTTTAAAAAAAATTCTTCTTTTTGTCTCTTTTTTTAAATTATCATTCTGAATATTCTTCAAAAAATTATATATAATTTTTTGAAGAACATTCAAAATGATAATTAAAAAAAATCAGTTTAAATTAATGAATAGTAAAAAAATTAATAAAAAGGTTAATAATATGATGAAAGGTAAAAAGTAATAAAAAGATTAATAGTAATGCAAATAATAATTTTGTAAATGGTAGCTTTTTTATACTTCCCCCTCTTTCGAAAAATAGTCTTTATTTTTATTTAGAAATGTCCCAATGGAAAATGCCAGTGTAGTGCCAATGTTCACCACTGGCTTACACTGAGAAAATATTTTGTATAAACTTTAGTCAAAAGTTGAGTAAAATGGCTACACATGCGCTTTTGAATAAAGTGTAACCAACTGTAGTTCAAATTAAATTTCTAGTAGGTGAAAATAAAATTGTTTAGTTTTTAAAATAAACTTCATAGAATTTTAATAAGTAAAACTTAAATTTCAGTCAAGAGTTGAGCAAAATGTGAACGAGCTATTGGTAAAATATGGGGGAAGAAAATGGTGGGAGGGACTAGAAAAATGATCATTCTTACTTATCGACCGACGGTTAATTCTAGGATTAATTCCTGTATTATCTACATTTTACAAATGAAAAAAAATTAATGATCGATGGTTGATTTTCATTTATAGCACGAATTTCTGCAATACCTACACATTTTACATTAACATTACCACTGTTTCACTCATACACCTTATAATACATAATACACATATATACAACACTCATACATATAACCTAACCTAACATACACATATAACGCGCAATACTAATACTAATTTCGCTCGCAAATACATTGAAATGAATGATTTGAACTGTCCTTAGGGAGCGTTCACAAATGATGTCACGCAATTTTTGGAGATTTTCGACCCCCCTCCCCCCTTTCACGCAATTTTTGCAATTTCACATGAAAAAAATACATTGTGTCACGTTTAGTAGAGACCCCCCCCTACCTCCAAAAGCGTAACATCATTTGTGAACGCTCCCTTATATACTAAGTGGCAGAGTTGATTCACGACTTGTGAGAAACGCACAGTGGAATTTTTTTACAATTTACTGTTCAAAAATGTCTATATACAGCCTACAATTTTTAACCGATTTGAGTGTTCTTTGTTTTTAATTAAAGGAGAATAAATTCTTAAGACATCCCTCGAGGCCGATGTTTGAGGTATTAATTGTTTATAATTTTTTGTTTTAAACAAATTAATACAATTTTTTAATAAAGGACGTTTATTTTTTTTATTCCGTTATTGCACATGATCTAAATCAGTTCAAATTAATATAATATGACCACAAGACAACTAATAAAACATTAAATTATTTATTTAAATTGTTATAAACAATATTAATTAACAAATAGATAACTTTGATTCCTTTCCACTAAAAAAGGTTTTTTTACACTTTTTTTTAAATTTAAGTTCATTACAAGAATATATGTCCTTTTTGATTAAAAGTAACTTATTTAAATTGTTATAAACAATATTAATTAACAAATAGATAACTTTGATTCTTCTTCACTAAAAAATGTTTTTTTCCACATTTTCTTTTTAATTTAAGTTCATTTAAAGAATAGGGGAGGGTAGGCTACATTGAACCAGGTTTTTTCTAAAGTCCAAGAACTAATGAAATTTTACAAATTTTGATCAGGTTTTTGTATCAAAATAAAACTGAAGTACTCCTTTAGTTAATACACATGTTACAAACACAAATTATTATGATTAAATAATAAAATTTAATTTTTTTCTAACCAGTTACACTTTTCTTATTTTGAAGGATCTGTGTCTACATTGAACCACCTCTAATAAAACACTACAACTTACTTCGAAAATAATATTTGCACTTACATATTGTACAAAATCTTATTTTCCACTCAAAGAATAGAAAATTGTTGTGAAATAGTTATTATTTGTTAATATAGGATATTAATATACATATTTCGATGTTAGATTTCGTAGCAGAAGTGACAGTTTAAGTTTATCTCGTTGAAAATTGTGATGAAAGCATGTCTTTCAGTATTCTTTTTACTAATTAGTAGAGCAGACAACTTTACAACTCTTAAAATTAAAAATTCTTTGCTTTTTCGGGTGGTTCAATGATGCCGCACTAACTGTATACACATGACATTCACAACAAAAATTGTTTATAATAAATTTATTTAAGATTTTAAATTCTGTATTACATCGGAATATTGAAGTTGACACCCTAAGCGAAATAAATCACAAGTTTATTAATTTTTAAAACTTCCTATTTAAAAAAAAACTTGATTATATTTCCACAAAATTTTTTGTTTTGTACGTGAAAAACAATTTTTTTAGTTATTCTTTATAAATAATAAACCTACGTGCCGGAAATTTTTGGACATAGTCTGTTTCAGTAAAACTAACTTGGGTGATTCTCCGCGTAGCGCAGAACTTGGTTTTTTTCATGTTGTAATGGAAAAATAATAAATAACTTTCATATATTTTTACAATTCCAACGTAAAAAGGTTATCTATATGTTTAGAAACAAAAACCAATAATTACTTTTGTATCTAATATTATAATTTTTCATAAATAAGCGGTTTTAAGGCTGAAAACGTCAAATTTTTACCTGTCCCCATAGGAAGTTTAGAGAAAAAAGTTAATAATTTTAGTAATATGCAATAATAAATACAATTACTATTGACATTTTAGTATTGTCTACTTTAGTACAGTTGAATAAAAATTTTTTTTTTTTAAATTCATTTTATATATGTTTTTTTTCAGTTTATGCTTGACAGCAAATTTGGATGCTATTTATTATTTTATTAACAAACAGTGAATTATTTAAATGAAAATCAAATGTTAACTTAAAATTACTTTTGTAAACACAGAAAATAACTTCCTTAAGTTAATTCAGGAAAAAGAATCAATGTTCTAATTGATTTATTCATTTTTCACTCATTTTATGTTGGGAATTTGAAAAGGGAATCACAAAATAGTCTCCACCGGCATCCACCGACCCTTAAATATTTTATTACAAATTAAACAATTATTTATAAAAAAAGGTTAAATAAAGCGTAGTTATATTGTTTTAGTCAATACAAATGAAGTCCATTTGAAACCGATTGAAAATTAATGATCCTTAATATGAAACGAGTAGATATGCAAATTAGGTAAAGAGAGACATTCTTATTTATATTTCCTTTAGAGAAAGAAAGAAAGGTAGCCGTTACTAAAGCCAGCGTTACTGGCGCCGTTACCCAGACGTTACCTATTGTGTTTCAATTAGAAAGTATATATATATATTGACTTTTGTCTATAATTTTCCTTGCGATGAAGGAAGATACCTGGGTCCCTCATTTACAAAGGCTATTGTTCAAGGGTTCGTATTGTTTGTGGTAATCCTTCGTAGGGTCTAATACAGGTACATATATATATATATATTGGCCTCAGAATCAATCTACGAGTGCGAAGAGGACACTCACGCTTAGGGCCTACCACCACGTTCTTAAATATAAGAACGAAAATTTAATTTCAAAATCATATCGTCGATTATTTTCCTTGGGGCACGTTCTACGTGTCTTCAACGAAAAAATTAAGTTTAAAAAAAAAATTTATAATTCCTGGTGAATCCACTCACTATATGTGAGTGAATATAAAGTTAAATAAATAAGTGAATTATAAGTGTGAATAATTCGTGAATTAGTGAATAGTAAGTATTAGTGAATATAATTAGTGATAATAAGTGAATAAGTGAATAGTAAATTAATAATAGAATTACATTAACATACTGTTTGTAAATTTTTTCAATCATTATTTATTTAAATAATTAAATTGAGTTGTGTTTAGTTTTAATAAAGTTAATTTTTTATGTTTATTAATAAGTTTATAAAAATTTGTTATAATTTATAAATCATCTATAATTGGATAAAAGGCAAAATTGGAAATTGGTTATATTGGATTAAAGGCAAAATTGAAAATTGGTTATATTGGATACAAAAGCTGGAAATTGGTTAATTTGGTTAAATTGCAAAATTGGAAATTGGTTATATTGGATAAAAGGCAAAATTGGAAATTGGTTATATTGGATACAAAAGCTGGAAATTGGTTATATTGGATAAAAGGCAAAATTGGAAATTGGTTATATTGGATAAAAGGCAAAATTGAAAATTGGTTATATTGAATAAAAGGCAAAATTGGAAATTGGTTATATTGGATAAAAAGCAAAATTGGAAATTGGTTATATTGGATAAAAGGCAAAATTCGAAATTGGTTATATTGGATACAAAAGCTGGAAATTGGTTATATTGGATAAAAAAGCTGGAAATTGGTTATATTGGATAAAAAGCAAAATTGGAAATTGGTTATATTGGATAAAAAAGCTGGAAATTGGTTATATTGGATAAAAGGCAAAATTGGAAATTGGTTATATTGGATAAAAAGCAAAATTGAAAATTAATTATATTGGATAAAAAGAAAGCTGGAAATTAGTTAAATTGGATTAAAGGAAAAATAGTAAATTGGTTATATATTGGATAAGAGACAAAATTGGAAATTAGTTTTGGATGAAAGACAAAATTGGACATTGACTATATTGGATACAAGGAAAAATTTAAAAGTTTTGAATAAGGAGAGAATTGTAAATTTGTTTTTATTTTCTATAAGAGGCAAAATTTGGTAATAACATTGAATAAAAGGAAATTATAAAATTTTTAATTAAATGTATAAAACTTGATCTTAAAATTCTAATGTAATATTACTATTTTTAAATTTTTAATTCCTTGATATAAGTAAATTTTATAAAATAAAAGAACAATGTCTAACAAAGGAGAAACTGTTAATTTGACTACTGATGATTTAAGTATTGTTGTCACTGAAGGAGCAATGCTAAATAATGATCATATGTATGAATTTTAAAAGCTATTGGGAAGACAATCAAATTTTTTTTATAATATGCAAAATACTTTGTGTTTACAAACACTTGATTTGATAGTTCCAGTCGAGAAAAGTAAGCAGCACATTCAAATACTTTTTAGTGGATCTTATAAATCTGGTCATTGGATTTGTACTTATTATGATGGAATAAGCCTTTACATTTTTGATAGCCTTAATAAAAAATATTTAAATCATGATCAAAGAGATTATTTAATTAGATTATATCCCTTTGAACCACCAGTAGTTTTCACAACTGTTGATCAACAACCAGAATACAGTCTTTCTTGTGGAGTATATGCAATAGCATTCGCAACATAGTTGTTTTTCAATATTATGCCCCACTCTGTCAATTAATATTATTGTAATATGAGAAATCATTTAATGCTAATGTTCGAAAACAATAGTTTATGTAAATTTCCCTCTGTACAACTTTCTAATAGTAGATCTTGCATAGTTGCGTATGACTGGAATTGCCTTTTAAATAAAAATGATATTCAACTTCTGTATGGAGAATCAAACTTTTCTAAAAACTCTATTAAGAAAGAAATTTCTTTCCCGAGCATAATAAATGAAATAAATGAAGGAAATATTGCATCAACAACACTTAAACAAAGTAGGGCTGAAATTCAAAAAAGTTATCGTGAGAGGCAAAAATTAAAACGTAAAATTGATAATGCAAATTATTCAGAGAAGGCACACACTTCCATTTCTTTTCTGAGAGAAATAAATAAAATAAATGAAGGAAATATTGCATCAACAACACTTAAACAAAGTAGGGCTGAAATTCAAAAAAATTATCGTGAGAGGCAAAAATTAAAACGTAAAATTGACAATGAAAATTATTCAGAGGAAGCATACACATCCATTTCTTTTCCGAGAATAATAAATGAAATAAATGAAGGAAATATAGCATCAAAAACACTTAAAGAAAGTAGGGCTGAAATACAAAAAAATTATCGTGAGAGGCAAAAATTAAAACGTACAATTGATAACGTAAGTTATTTAGGTGAAAAGCACACTTCAACTAAGAAAAAACTTCAAGTCGAATCCAAAATTGAATATACTGAGAACCTTAAATTAAAAAATGAAAATAGTGATACAAGTTCTTTGTTAAAAACAAAGAATACTCGATTAAAGCATCAAATGAAAAATGAGTTAAATGTTGAAAATTATCTAGGTCCAATGAATAATTACTGCACACATTGTCAAGCTAAACATTTTAAAGATGAAAAAGTTGCTGGTAAAAAAGTTAGTTTTAATGACTGCTGTAGTCATGGAGGTGTTGTGATAACTTCAATACAATATCCAGATGAATTAAGGCTTTTGTTAGAAGGGTTTCATCAAAAATCAGGTCACTTTAAAAAGAATATAAGACTGTATAATAATTCTTTTTCTTTTGCATCTTTAAATGCTAATGTAATTAATTTTAATGGCAGAAGAAGAGGACCATTTGGTTATAATATTCAAGGTCAAATTTACTATCAAATTAATAGTGCTTTATATCCGGATAAAAGTGAGGATCCATGTTTTGGTCAATTATTTATTTATGACCCTGACGAATCAATCAGATACAGATTAAAAAGTAACGAAAATTTGGATGAAGATGTTTTAACATCTATAGAAAATATTATGAGAAATTCTAATGCATACACAAAATCTTACATGATGATGTCAGAGGTAATTCAAATAGAAGCTGAATTAGCAAGACAAAAAAATGAAGAAATTCCTGAGTTACAATTATTGTTCACGTTGAAAAAAGGCTTTGATAAAAATAGATACAATTTTCAAAGTTTTAATGAAGTTGCTGCAATTTTTAATACAAACTCTGAAGGAGAAATACCAGAATCTTATGTAACGGTTTATAATAAATCTACAAAGGAATTGAAATTAGTTAGTAATTTAGATCCAAATGTTGAACCATGGATTTATCCCATATTTAATCCACTTGGAAATAAGGGTTATAATATTAATATGATTCGTAGTGATAGTGATTACAGAAGTAGAAATCATACTGTTTCTAGGTCTGCCTACATTAAATACATTTGCTGTAAGAGATAAAGAATTTAATCAATTTTTATATGGAGGTAGATTGTTTCAACAATGGGTGGTTGACAACTATGTAAAAGTAGAAAAAGATAGATTAAGATTTTGTGCAAATAATCAAGCTCAATTGAGAAGTGAAACATATAAAGGACTGATGGATTATTTACACAATCATGAGTTGGAAAATGATGTACACGTTGGAAAAACGCTTATATTGCCTTCTACTTTTATAGGATCACCTCGCAATATGGTGCAACAATATCAGGATTCGATGGCTATTGTTGCGCGTCATGGTAGACCAGATTTATTTATTACAATGACGTGTAACCCAAATTGGAAAGAGATACAGGAAAATTTATTCCCCTATCAAACTGCTGCTGATAGACCTGATATAGTAACTAGGGTTTTCGCATTAAAAGTAAAACATCTACTTAAAATTATTGTTGATAATAAATTATTTGGAGAGGTCAAATCTTATGTTTATGTTATTGAATTTCAAAAGCGAGGATTGCCACACATTCATTTGTTAGTTATATTGAAAGAAAATTCTAAAATATTAACAGTTGAAAGTGTTGATCGTTATATTTCTGCAGAAATTCCTGATGAAAATATCAATCCTATTTTACATAAAATAATAATGCAAAATAATATTCATGGACCTTGTGGAGATTGGTGTTTAATTAATGGAAAATGATCAAAAAAATTTCCAAAAAGTTACCAAGAAGAAACTACAATTGAAGAAAATTGCTATGTTCATTGTCGTCGAAGAAATAATAAGAAAGCGTATGAACGACCAAATGGATTTATCGTTGATAATTCTAATGTTGTTCCGTATTGCCCTAAACTTTCAGAAATATTTAATTGCCATATTAATGTAGAAATAGTTTCAAGTATCAAGTCTGTTAAATATTTATATAAATATATTCTCAAAGGGCATGATGCTGCATTTATTGTTATCACAAATGCGAATGGTGAGGTAACTGTTAATCATAATGAAATACATCATTATGAAGAAAATAGATATGTTGGTCAAGTTGAGGCAGTTTGGAGAATTCTAAGTAAACCTTTAGGGAAAAAAAGTCATAGCGTTAATCGCTTACCCATACATTTACCAAATGAACAGAATGTTATTATTCGACAAGAAAAAGATAGTAACGGCATTTCTTTCGATTTAAATAAAAATACAAAATTTTTGGATTATTTTAAACTCAATCAACGAGATAGTAATGCTCGAAAGTATTATTATTCAGAAATACCAGAGCATTATACATGGATAACAAAATCTCTTGAATGGAAACAAAGAATTCGTAAAGAAAAAGTATTGGGCAGAATGTATTCTGTTAATCCACACCAATTGGAGTTATTTCACCTTAGATTATTGTTGCTTACCGTAAAAGGAGCAACTTCTTTTGAAAATTTAAGAACAGTTAATGGAACTCCATTAACTGTTCTTAAATGAATCATGATATCATGAATCTTTTACAACTGCTTGTTTGGCATTAGGACTTGTAGAAGATGATAGTGAGTGGATTAGGACAATGGAAGAAGCTGCATTATGGATGATGCCTCAAAGGGCTTATAGAAATATTAAAACAATGTTATTTAACGAAGGATATAATTTAACTGACTTTCAGGGATTATTAGATATACAAGATGAAATTCATACTCAACAAGTTAATGATATAAGTATTTCAGAACATATTAACATAGGAGAACAGAATTATGCTAAATTAAATGTAAAACAAAAACTTGTAGTTGATTATGTACTTGATGCCCTAAAGGATTCTTCTTTTGATGGTTCTAAGTGCTTATATGTTGATGGTTGTGGAGGATCTGGAAAAACATTTTTATACATTACGCTATGGCATTTGTTAAGAAGTAACGGAATAAATGTTTGCAACATGGCATTTACAGGTATAGCTACGACTCTGCTTCCTAATGGAAAAACTGTTCATAAAGTTTTAGGCTTACCCGTTCCATTATACAGTGATTCATCTTCAAACATTAAAGTTCAATCTAAAGAAGGCCTCTATTTAAAAAATATGGATGTTTTTATTTGGGATGAAGCACCAATGGCTCCAAAATATGCTTTAGAAATTATGGATTATCTATTAAGAGATATAATGAATTCCAACGAACCTTTTGGTGGTAAAATTGTTATTCTAGGAGGAGATTTTCGACAAACTTTACCAATTAAAGAACGGGGCACTAGATCAGAAATAGTAAATTTATCAATAAAAAATAGTAAACTATGGAAATATTTCAAAAAATATTCATTAACAGATAATATGAGAGCTTTACCACAAGAAACGGAATTTGTAGATTTTTTACTTAAAATTGGCAATGGTGAATTAAATGATGCAGATGATAATGTTATATTACCAGAACATATTATTCAAGAAGGGAATGTAGATATTGCTGAAGAAATGTATAGTCAGTTTATACAACAAAATAAATTTGAGGAGATGTCGGAGTGTGCTATTTTAGCACCTAGAAACGTTGACGTTGATGATATCAATAAGAGAGTGGTGCGTCTCTTAGACAGTAAAGGTGAAAAAATATATAAAAGTATTGATTCTACTGAAAATTGTGATAATGGAAAATTTACTGATGTATTCTTACCAGAATATTTAAACACTCTCTCTCCACCTTCTTTGCCACCTCATGAATTGCATTTAAGAATTAATTCTGTTGTAATGCTTATTAGAAATCTTAGTATTAATGAGGGATTGTGTAATGGAACAAGGTTGCTTGTTTTAGACTTATCACATAATGTTATTAAATGTCAAATATTAACGGGAGATAAGAGTGGAAATATTGTCTTTTTACATAGAGTAACTTTATATTGTGAAAATTTATATCCGTTTACTTTTAAAAGAAGACAATTTCCTATAAAATTGGCTTTCGCAATGACTATTAACAAATCTCAAGGACAAACATTTAACAGAATATTTATTGATTTAAGAAGAGATGTCTTTAATCACGGTCAGATGTATGTTGCATTATCAAGGGTACGTTCATTTGATTCCATAAAAATATATTTGGGAGATAATAGAAGTAATATGTATATAAAAAATTATGTTTATACTGAAATTCTCGAGTCATTTTAATTAAGTTTAGTTTGTTATACTAAACAAACTAAAAAAATATGAATTTTTAATATTTTTATTTATTAAAGTACCAGCTTCTAATGTTTGAACGAGAATATGAGAGTGTCAAAAATATATAATGTAAATTTATTTCTTGGCTTTTTTTATTCACATATTTCATTAAGGGGGTATTCTGGTCTAGAGGCCTCAATTTTAGGCGTTTTTTCGAGTGGGATAAAAAAGAAACTTTAACATTTTTAGTATTTACTTTTTTTGGAAATTATTTATTAATGTTTAGAGAATACAGAAAAAAATTAGGAAAAATAATAATAAAAAATTTTAAAAGTTATAAACTGATGAAGTGGGGACTGAAAAAAATCAAGTGCGAACTGGTTGACAGTGTGGAGAGTTTTGTAATGCTCCAAAACAAAAAATCTAAAGAAATTCTTGATTATTAAAGGCTTCGCTATGGTCGGTACCTCGGAGAAAAGAAAAAAATTTTTTTTAGCAAAATGGCGACGATTTTTTAAAAAAGTTGTGTTTTTTGACACTGTTTTTTAACACTTTTGAATTTTTTAAAAATAGTGAACAAAAATATTTTTCAAAATCCGAGGTTGCGACCATAAAGGGATATACAAAGAACATTTTTGTAAAATTTGAAGTAAATCGGTTGAGTAGATTCTGAGTTATCGTGTCAACCAGAATTTTTTTCAGTTCCCACTTCAAAAGTTTATAACTTTTAAGATTTTTTATTATTCTTTTTCTAATTTTTTTTCTGTATTCTTTAAACATTAGTAAACAATTTGCAAAAAAAGTAAATATTAAAAATGTTAAACTTTCTTTTTTATCCTATTCGGAAAAACGCCTTAAAATTGAGGCCTCTAGACCAGAATACCCCCTTAAAAAAATTAAATGATTTCAACATTACTACTTAAAATTTCAAATATGTTAAATTTAGTCGAATTTATACTAATTTGAAATTAACAATTTTACTTAAAATAGCATACATTTAATCTTAGAACCAGAAAATTTTTGGAATTATAGGCCTCCTAGGTTACCTAAAATAAAAGTATTTTTATCTCGATTCGTAAAGTCTTTCTACAATTTCTTGAATTTGTTTGCCATTTTGGAGTCGACATTTTGAATTTTTGAATTTTGACTAAAGAGTTTGATATAGAGACCTCAAAACCCTCCGAATGAGTATTTTCAGCCAAATTTATAAACTTTAAAAAATTGATAAACGAATTGATATTCGTACTTCATTTATCACAGTGATTTTCCTTTTTTGTCATATACATTCGTGGTACGAATTATTTTATATTTAAATAATTATTATCTTTATGAGGAGGAAGCAAAGAGTTCACGAAATGAGCGAAAAGGACATTACAAAAATAAGTATACAACGTGGCAGCGATTTTTTAATATTTGCTTGTAGAACGACGATTTACTACACTGAGAAAAAAGAGGGCGCGTTACAGCACATTTTCGATTCATGTTGCGCGACTCAACCCTGTGTTCTGCTAGACACTTTTCTGGGGCGTGCAGCACGCCCTAAAGAGCGTGTAATACGCTTCAAATACAGCTCGCCTCGACTCAGGGGTCCGCTGCACGCCCCAGAAAAGTGTCTAGCAGAACACAGGGTTGAGTCGCGCAACATGAATCGAAAATGTGCTGCAACGCGCCCTCTTTTTTCTCAGTGTAGAGTTTAAAGTTTTTATTAAAATTACAAGAAGTTTTCGGACGACCAATAGAATATATACAAACCAGCGTTGTAAAAAATGTTTTTTCTAAATTTGTTTCATTCATGTAAAGTTTATATTGTATTTGTTATCAATAAATTATTTTTAAAAAATTTTTACTTTTTACCTTTAAACCTTTTTGAATCTTCAAAATAAGCAAAAAAAAATTATAGGAGTTTGAAAAGAGAATTTAAAATTTTAATAAAAATGTTTGTTTCCTTCTATTTTAGATCATTTATTGAAATATACGCTCAACTTGCTTGTAATATTAAATATACGTTACAGTAATACTACTCGGTAATATTTTGAATCATGAAAAAAATACCTGTATATTTTCAATCCGTCAAAAAAAAATTTTTTAAGAAAAAAAACAGAAGAATATACAAAAATTAACTTCAGGTGTGGACAGAATGAAAGAATGAATAAGACGATTTTTATAATTAATATTTTAATTCATCACTCGGCCCTAATAACAATAATCAAGTATAATTACATGTGTGAATTTGAACATATAAATACATATGTAATACACGTGTTAATACACATTTTTACTAGGGGGCCGTCTTAATTAAAATATAAAACATTGAGTTGAACGATCATTTCGATGACATATATTATGGTTTTACACTGTAAAAAATTTAGGGAGTTAACGGACTCGGGAGTGAAATTTTTCGAGTTAAAAATCAACTCCAAAAGAGAGTTAATTTCTAACTCCCTTCATTTAACACCCGCGCGAGTTATTTTTTCCTTAGGGAGTTAGCATTTGGGTGCGAAATTTTAACTCTCTTTATTTAACTCCCCTGGCACTATCCGCGTGCAAGCGCTTACGCTTATTTTAAAGGTCATTTGCTACACCAAAAATCATTAAATGATGCAGATGATGATATTATATTACCAGAACATATTATTCAAAAAGGGAATAGGTATACAAAATTTAAAACAAAATTTAATCCTTTAAAGATAAAATGTTTTTAATAACTATGTGTGTATCTTTAGAGTAATATTATAAACTTTTCGGTGTTAAAACATTTCCATTTTGAATAGCAGAAAGAAAGGGGCGTGCGTAGCACGCAATGTTAGTGACTAGTATTTTTTTTAAAAAAATAAAAATAACTGAAGGCGATTGAAAAAAGTTTCCACCGACCTTAGTCTCCACCGGCATCAGAATTTCCACCGACCTTTGTATTACGATGAACCTAGTGCAAATGTAGTGTTATGGTGCCACATATATAAGGAATAAAAGAAACCTATTGCTCAGAAAAATTTACCATAAATTAATTAAATAAATTTCCATAAATTACCACGAAAATTTTTATAAATTACCGCAAAAATTTCCATAAATTACCGAAATAAAAATTTTAAACTGTGATTTCTACTTTGAATATTTTTAAAAATTACCGACAAAATTTCTTTAAATTACCTTACAAATTGCCATAAATTTCCATAAATTACCAAAATCCAAATTTTTAATAATAATTTAAATTTTACATATTTTTATGAATTATCGCAAAAATTTCCATAAATTTCCAAAAATTTCCATAAATTACCAAAATTCAAATTTTTAATAATAATTTAAATTTTACATATTTTTATGAATTATCGCAAAAATTTCCATAAATTTCCATAAATTACCGAAATAATAATTTTTAAATGAGATTTATGATATAATATTGTTTAAATTACCGCAAAATTTTTTTTTGACAGAATGTGTCCAAACAGTGAATTAGTTAATTACTACACTTGTTTACAACCAAAATTATAAATAATTTTTCCGGCCCGCTATGGATTTTTCTTTCTAAAACCTTTATCTTCAAAAAAATATATTGATATTAATCATAACGATAAAAAAAAATTTTTTAAATTTCATAAACCAAATCGTGCGCTACGCGGAGAATCACCCTTATATATTAAATAAGAAATAATTTCACTCAGTCATTTCTCAGAAAATTGAAGTGGTTCACTGTTGATGCTGGTTCAATGTAGCCTACTCTCCCCTATATGTCTTTTTTGTTTAAAAGTTATCTTATTTAAATTGTTATAAACAATATTAATTAACAAATAGTTAACTTTGATTCCTCTTAACCCTTTGACTGTGGATGACGTGTATACTCGTCATGGCCCGAACAAGAAAAAATTTTAACGTATATTCGCAAAAATTCTTACTCGGGGGTTTTTGGGTCGCTGATCACGATTCTGAAGTCAGATTTTCAAAATACATCATTTTTAATAATATAATCGTCTGCCATATTAGATCCTCTTTGTCGAATTTTGAAAACCTAACATCGGATTAGCAATCAGCGACCCCGAAAATTCTAGATTAGCAATTTTCAGGCCAATCTAATGAATTTTTGAAAATTAGTTGCTATATTGAATCTGCCATTTTAAATTTTGAAAAACTAATAACAGATTCGTAATCAGCGACCACAGAAATCCTCGAGTAACAAATTTTAAGCAAATCCAATGAATTTATCAAAATCATGACCGCCATATTGGATCCATTATTTAAGTTTCTTTTAAAGAATATATGTTCTTCTTGTTTAAAAAAACTAATTTAAATTGTTATAAACAATTATTAATTAATAAATTGTTACCTTTTGTTCCTCTCCACCAAAAATTTTTTTTTCACATTTACTTGTTTTATTTAGGTTCATTTGATTAATATACGAATGTAAGTATAAGTGCTTAGTTTAATTTCACAGCCTATTTAAAATAAGTAGTTATACCTACATTCTTATATTTTTTAAATGAACCTAAATAAAAAAGTAGAGTACACTGAAAAACTGTTGGTAGAGCAGTTCCGCTATTGACTGTTGTGCAGCACTACTTAACTTTAAACTCACAGCTCTATCAAAATTAGGCAAGTTGCTCTCCTAAACTTGACTACCAATGGCGTTGGCGAGCGGCTGCTTGACAAAAAGGTCAGCAGCTCTATCAAAAAGGAGAGTTGCTCGCCCAAAAAGGAGAGTAACTCGCCCAAAAATAAAGTGAGCTGTGCGTTTCTTTTTAACGCAGCAGTTCACCGCATTGGGCGAACAGCTCTACCAACAGTTTTTCAGTGTAGCATTGACACAAGTGGGCCAACCGCCGTTTTAGTTTTACAAGTGACATATCTGTCTACCGAAATTTTTTTTCTTTCGTTATCAACAGAAGGTCGATTTTCAGTTGGTCATTTATCGTGGTTTCCCAGGCGGAAATTTCCAACCGGCGCGGATCCTAGCCCGTACTGACGCCAGTGTAACTGTACTGGCTCGGAACCGCCTGCCAACCGAATGTGAACGGGCATTCTACCGAATAGTGACTAGGCCAGGAGCGCGCTGGCAACCGGCTCGGAACTGGCATTCTACCGCCCGCTGACCGGCCGGGAGAAGCCGTTCCCTGTATAATTCAACCGGCTGGGATCTGGCACTCTACCGACCGCGGATTTTTCATTTAATAGCCAGCTGAGCGCTGGCATTCTACCGACTGACAACCGGGTCGGATCCAAATGATAATTTTAACAAATATCAATAAAAAAATAATAATTAATTGCAAAAGATAAATACTAATGACAATTCATTGACAGTTCACTTTACACATTATTTTTATTTTTTTATACACTTAAACGCAATTTTTTATTACATAGACATTTGAAAAATCCTAACGCTTGGGGGTACGAACCTACGCCTAACCGAATATTTACGCACCGAATTCACGCACGCTAACCACTATGCTACGCTCGCATGGGACTCTCAAATCTTAAATACTCTCAAGTGTCACAAGCTGAAATAAAACTTGTAGAATTACTACGCGTCAATGATACCGCTATATTTTCAATACTCTATTGAATGTATATTTAGGACTATTTCAATATTTCGTTAAAAAAGAAACTTGTTATATTTTTATTATCATATAATACATCCCGAGTCGAACTTTTAGACCTGCTTACCTCCTGGTAAGTATAATTTAACCCTAACCTGCACCTAACAAACCCTTGGTGTTTTTTTCCTCCTGCGTAAGTTCTATTTAACTCTGACAACTCCTTTTTAAGTCCTAATTGAACCTTAAACCCTGTATTGCTTCTACCACATTCTTACGCAATAGGAAATGTTACGCGCGGTACAAGATATTCAACTTATTATTGTTTTGCAAATTACAAAATTTTTTATTTTGAAAATTTCACGAAAGAATTCAATTATTTTCTAAAATTTTAATAAATCCTTTGAAAAAATTCAATTATTTTTATAAATAGTAAAATTCTTCCGAAGAATTCAATTAATTTTATAAATAGTAAAATTCTTTGCAGGAATTCAATTATTTTCAAAACAATTTTAATTGAATTCCTTAGATGAATTTAAATATTTTTTAAATATTTTCATAAATTGCAATTATTTTCCTAAACTTTAATAAATTCTTCAAAATAATTCAACTATTTTTATAAATACTAAAAATCTTTGCAAGAATTAAATAATTATTAACCCAATTAAAATAAAATTAAACGAAAGAATTTAATTATTTTCAAAAATTCCCATAAAATTTAGTTTCAACAAGAATTTAAAATTTTTGAAAAACAATTTAATTATTCTCTAAATATTTAAAAAAAATTCTATATAAGAATTAAATTACTAGCTCAATACAATTTTTTAATATATTCGTCAAAAGAATTGAAATAATTCTCAAATATGCTATGAGCATATTTTTTTATGAGCAGTTTTTCCAGGGTTTTTGGAGAGGAAAGAATTCTGTAAGTAAGGGTCAAGCAGTATTTAATAAGGTTCTAGGAACACCTGCTTTCCCCCTTTTACCATCTAAATTTGTCGCTAACCAGGGGTTTGCAGGAGGTAATCAGAGTTAACTTGCAATGCAAATAAACTCTGCTTTCATCCTATTACATCCTTACAAACCCTCAGTTTTAAGGAGGTAAGCAGGTCTAAAAGTTCGACTCGGGATATATTGAATAATTGTTTTTCAATATAATAATATTGAACGTAATAATATTAATAATTTTAATTAATATCTCAATAATAATAAATTTATTATTATTAAGATATTATTAATTAATTTTATATATTATTAATTAACATTAATATTATTGAGAATTAATAATAAATTATCAATATTAATATTAATTAATAATATATCAATAACCATAAATTTATTATTATTGAGATATTAATTAAAATTATTAATATCATTACCTTCATTAT
Organism: Leptopilina heterotoma; assembly: GCF_015476425.1. Classification (NCBI taxonomy): domain Eukaryota; kingdom Metazoa; phylum Arthropoda; class Insecta; order Hymenoptera; family Figitidae; genus Leptopilina; species Leptopilina heterotoma. The sequence continues at coordinate 741,757 of NW_025111155.1, forward strand.
TATTATATTGAGAAACAATTATTCAATTATTATTGAGATATTATTAATTAATAATATATAATATTAATTAATAACGAATTTTTCTAATTATTTAATTTTTAAAAAAGTCTCAATAAATAATTACTTAATATATTGATTAGATTCATTTATTAATAATTATTTTCTAAAATAATGCAATTACTTGTAATAATTATTTAATTTATAATGTGACAATAAATGACGAGATCCGCAGTCGGATCCGCCCCAGTACCGAGCTAGTACAGACTCAACATATCTGTCATTCTTCCGACGCCGCAGAAGAATAAGATCAGCCGGCGGAAGAAATCCAGTACCGAGCCAGTACTGACAATAGTGGGAAGACGGTTCCGACAGTCGGAGCATAATCTGTACCGCGCCGGTTGCTTTTTCAGATCCGAATCGGTACAGACCGTCGGTACTGGCGGTCTGTACGGGCGCGGATCCCAGCCGGTTGTAAACTCCGACGTTCGTCCCACTTTTCCGCCTGGGTTACATAAGTTATTCATCGAATTGAATCGTGTAAGTAGCCTTTATTATAGGATTATAGTAGCAGACCTAACCTTACAAAATTTAAAGAGACTATTTCATATTGTCGCTAGGTGTTATGGCAACGTTATTTCTCGTCAAATTATGCTTGTGGACAGAAGTGGGCCATTTTCTGTAAACAGAAGTGGGGCACTGCATTGACGTTCCGTTTCGACATTTAGTGATTTTGTATAAACTGATGAAGTGGTTATATGAATTAATTTCAATTTTTTAGCAATCATGCCACCAAGAAAGGCTACACCAACTGGCTATGAACTCATTGACTACGACAAATTACTTTATGCTATAAATCAAATAAACCCTGCCAGATTTGGATTTACTATATGTCCACTTTTAAAGTGGACAAATGGTAGACATGTAGACATACGGTAAAAGTGGAAATAAACTATTTAGAAGGTGTTTGATAGCAAAAAAAAGTGTTAAATATGTAAAATGGATGTTTAGATAATAGATTTTAGCAAATATTGCAATAAATAAATCTCTAAATAATTAATAATTACTTGCAATTCCTGACAGATTCTATAAAAATAAATGTACATAGGTGGTTAGACTTTAAATAGTGGAAAAAAGTTCATAAAAAAACCAAAAATGTTAGAAAAAGCTCTTATAATTAATAAATTAACTATTCTATATAGTCGATTTATCCATTATTTAAGTTGAATTAAATCGTAAATTGTTCAATTATTAATGATAAATATGCGAACTGTGAGACCTGTCAATGTATTGGTAACATGCGTGATACTTGTAGCAGACTACGATTCACTACGATCATATTCTGAACGGCGGAACGAAAGGAACTGATTTGGATAAACGCGCGAAGTTTCAAAATGATGTGTAAATATAGTAAACATTGAAAAAAATTTCTTTCTTTGATTTAAGAGATATTACTAATAAAACATATCTTTTACCTTCAGAAAACTTTTTTTACAACAATGTAATCAAAAATTAGAAATTTAGCAAAACTTTTTCGATTATTAAAATAAATATATTTATTTAAATAAATATTATTCAAAGCTAAAAATCAGTATTTTACTTAGAAAAATAAATTTAAATAACAATTTTTTAAACAATTTTATGTAAAAAAAAATAACCTGAACAATTTTATTAATTTTGATTGAAAATCAATTATTATTGTATTTAGTAGAATACAAAAAATAACTCCTCCTACTTTAAGAAAGCAATTTTTTTTATATTTTATTCAATAGCACAAAAAGGGAGTAAATATTTAATTTTTAAAAAGTTACATTTAGTCTTAACTTCTTAAGAAAACAAAGACTTCTGGCCAATAAAAATAAACACCTCCTATTTTCAAAGTGCAATTTTTTATTTGTTGGTTTAGTTAAAGAAAATGGAAAAAGTGATTAATGTTTGAAAAATAACACATATTACTATATGTGTTATAGAAAGAAAAGAAAAAATGAATGATTTAGACCAATAAAAATAATAAACAAACTCCTCCCATTTTTAAAATCACTTTTTCTATCTGTTGGTTGAGTTAAACAAAATAGAGAAAAAAATTATATTTAAATTTATAATTCCAACCCCTAAAAGAAAAAATGGATGTTCTAGACCAATTAAAATAAAATTGAAACTCCTCCTTCTTAAAGAAACATATTTCTTATTTGTGGCTTCAATAGAACAAAATGGAGAAAATAATAATATTTAAAAAAGATAAAATTTAGTCCCAACCCCCAAAAAATAAAATTGATATTTAAGACCAATTAAATTAAAATTTAAACTCCTCCCTCTTAATAAAAGCTATTTTATATTTATGTATTCAATAGAACAAAATAGAGAAAATATCAAACTTTAAAAAATATAAGTCTCAACCCCTCACGAAAAAAACTGCTATTAGCCAATAAAAAAATCAAACTCCTCCTACATTTTTATTCATTGGTTCAGTTAAACAAAATGGAGAAAAATTTGTTATTTAAGAAATAAAACATATAATTCCAACCCCCAAAAGAAAAAATGGATGTTCTAGACCAAGTAAAATAAAATTTAAACTCCTCCTTCTTAATCAAAGCTTTTTTTCTATTTGTTGGTTGAGCTAAACAAAATGGAGAAAAAATTAAATATTTAAATTTAAAACATACTATTCCAACCCCCAAAAGAAAAAATGGATGTTCTAGACCAATTAAAATAAAATTTAAACTCCTCCTTCTTAAAAAAACCTTTTTTCTATTTGTTGGTTCAATAAAACAAAATGGAGAAAATATTAAACTTTAAAAAATATAAAATTTAGTCCCAACCCCTAAAAGATAAAATGGATGTTTAAGACCAATTAAATTAAAATTTAAACTCCTCCCTTTTAATAAAAACTATTTTTCATTCGTGGGTTCAAAAGAACGAAATAAAAATTTAGGAGGAGTTTGATTTTTTTATTGGCTAATAGCAGTTTTTTTCGTGAGGGGTTAAGACTTATATTTTTTAAAGTTTAATATTTTCTCCATTTCGTTCTTTTGAACCTACGAATGAAAAATAGTTTTTATTAAAAGGGAGGAGTTTAAATTTTAATTTAATTGGTCTTAAACATCCATTTTATCTTTTGGGGGTTGGGACTAAATTTTATATTTTTTAAATATTAATAATTTGTCCATTTTGTTCTATTGAAGCCACAAATAAAAAATATTTTTCTTTAAGAAGGAGGAGTTTAAATTTTATTTGAATTGGTCTAAATCCTACATTTTTCCTTTTGGGGGTTGGAATTATATGATTTATTTTTTAAATATTAATTTTTTCTCCATTTTGTTTAACTCAACCAACAAATAGAAAAATTGATTTTGAAACTGGGAGGAGTTTGTTTATTATTTTTATTGGTCTAAATCATCTATTTTTTCTTTGGGGGTTGGTAATATATGTGTTATTTTTCAAATATTAATTACTTTCTCCATTTTCTTTAACTCAACCAACAAATAAAAAATTGCACTTTAAAAATAGGAGGAGCTTATTTTTTTTTCTCCCTTTTTGTACTGTTGAACCAACGAATAAAAAAACTGCTTTCTTAAAGTAGGAGGAGTTAGAAGCTCATTTTAATTGGTCTGAAAAGTAAATTTTCTAATTATTTTAGAAAAACGGGAAAATATTGTCTATTTTATCTTTCTTAGTATAATTGATTGTTGCATCAATTCTATTTGTTTTCTGCTTTTTTATTTTTTAAATTCTACTAAATATAATAATAATTGATTTTCAATCAAAATTAATAAAATTGTTCAGGTTATTTTTTTTACATAAAATTGTTTAAAAAATTGTTATTTAAATTTATTTTTCTAAGTAAAATACTGATTTTTAGCTTTGAATAATATTTATTTAGATAAATTCATTTATTTTAATAATCCAAAAAGTTTTGCTAAATTTCTAATTTTTGATCACATTGTTTTAAAAAAACGTTTTTTAAAAGTAAAAGATATGATTTATTAGTAATATCTCTTAAATCAAAGAAAGCAATTTTTTCAATGTTTACTATGTTTACACATCATTTTGAAACTTCGCGCGTTTATCCAAATCAGTCCCTTCGTTCCGCCGTTCAGAATATGATCGTAGTGAATCGTAGTCTGCTACAAGTATCACGCATGTTACCAATACATTGACAGGTCTTACAGTTCGCATATTTATCATTAATAATTGAACAATTTACGATTTAATTCAACTTAAATAATGGATAAATCGACTATATAGAATAGTTAATTTATTAATTACCCAGGTGCGAATTTTGGTCGGCCGCCAGAGTTGGCAGGTCGGGCCCAGGTCGGCCCATCTATGGCTGCCAATAGGTCGGCAGCCAAAGTCGGGCCGACTTTGGTTACTGTTTCCACCCAAGTTTGGGCCGACTATGGGTGCCAAAGTTTAGAGAACCTAATTTTAGTTGGTCGGGCCGACTCTGGCCTGAGTCGGGCCGACGGTCGGTAAAACTATGGCAGCCAGAGTGCAAAAAACCTAATTTCACTTGGTCGGGCCGACTCTGGCCTGAGTCGGGCCGACGGTCGGTAAAACTATGGCAGCCAGAGTGCAAAAAACCTAATTTCACTTGGTCGGGCCGACTCTGGCCTGAGTCGGGCCGACGGTCGGTAAAACTATGGCAGCCAGAGTGCAAAAAACCTAATTTTAGTTGGTCGGGCCGACTTTGGCCTGAGTCGGGCCGACGGTCGGTAAAACTATGGCAGCCAGAGTGCAAAAAACCTAATTTCACTTGGTCGGGCCGACTCTGGCCTGAGTCGGGCCGACGGTCGGTAAAACTATGGCAGCCAGAGTGCAAAAAACCTAATTTCACTTGGTCGGGCCGACTCTGGCCTGAGTCGGGCCGACGGTCGGTAAAACTATGGCAGCCAGAGTGCAAAAAACCTAATTTTAGTTGGTCGGGCCGACTCTGGCCTGAGTCGGGCCGACGGTCGGTAAAACTATGGCAGCCAGAGTGCAAAAAACCTAATTTCACTTGGTCGGGCCGACTCTGGCCTGAGTCGGGCCGATGGTCGGTAAAACTATGGCAGCCAGAGTTTAGAGAACCTAATTTCAATTGGTCGGGCCGACTCTGGCCTGAGTCGGGCCGACGGTCGGTAAAACTATGGCAGCCAGAGTGCAAAAAACCTAATTTCACTTGGTCGGGCCGACTCTGGCCTGAGTCGGGCCGACGGTCGGTGAAACTATGGCAGCCAGAGTTTAGAGAACCTAATTTTAGTTGGTCGGGCCGACTTTGGCCTGAGTCGGGCCGATGGTCGGTAAAACTATGGCAGCCAGAGTGCAAAAAACCTAATTTCACTTGGTCGGGCCGACTCTGGCCTGAGTCGGGCCGACGGTCGGTGAAACTATGGCAGCCAGAGTTTAGAGAACCTAATTTTAGTTGGTCGGGCCGACTCTGGCCTGAGTCGGGCCGACGGTCGGTAAAACTATGGCAGCCAGAGTGCAAAAAACCTAATTTCACTTGGTCGGGCCGACTTTGGCCAGAGTCGGGCCGATGGTCAGTTTGAAGTTGCAGCTTATAAAATCATTTTTGTTCTTAGGCTTTCATGTAAGCGTAGCGTAATGGTTAGCGTGTTAGACTTCGGTGCGTTAGGTTGCGAGTTCGATTCCTGCGAGCGTTAGAAATTTTAATTTGTATTTATGTGTAAGATTGCGTTTAGTGTTAAGATGTATACAATAAACAAATAAATAATGAATAATAATAATTAATAATAATAATAAATAATTAATAATTTTTTGCAATCGGTCGGCCGACTTTTGGCTGCCAAGGTCGGCACGACCAAGGTTGCCAAAGTGAATCCGACCTTCTTTCTCATGGTCGGCAAAGCTTTGGCACCCCTGGTCGGCCCGACTTTGGCAACCATAGTCGGCACGACCATGTCAGCCACTGGACGGCGGGTGTTACAATTCGCTAGTTCGGCCGACCTTTGGCTGCCAAGGTCGGCACGACCATGGTTGCCAAAGTCAAGCCGACATTCTTTCACATGGTTGGCAAAACTTTGGCACCCCTGGTCGGTCCGACTTTGGCAGCCATAGTCGGCCCGACCATGTCAGCCACTGGACGGCGGGTGTTACAATTCGCTAGTTCGGCCGACCTTTGGTTGCCAAGGTCGGCACGACTATCCACTTGGTCGGCGCGACCATGGCCCGACCAACTTTTCGCACCTGGGTATAAGAGCTTTTTCTAACATTTTTAGTTTTTTTATGAACTTTTTTCCACTATTTAAAGTCTAACCACCTATGTACATTATTTATTTTTATAGAATCTGTCAGGAGTTTCAAGTAATTAATAATTATTTAGAGATTTATTTATTGTAATATTTGCTAAAATCTATTCTCTAAACATCCATTTTATATATTTAACACTTCCTTTTGCTATCAAACACCTTCTAAATAGTTTATTTCCACTTTTACCGTATGTCTACTATATGTCTACCATTTGTCCACTTTAAAAGTGGACATATAGTAAATCCAAATCTGGCAGGGAAAATTAATAAAATTTCTGAACGCACTGCTTGTGCTCGGTTTTACAATACTATCTGATAAAAAAATATATTCTTTAAATGAACCTAAATAAAAAATTATTCATAAAAAAACATTTTTAGTGGAGAGAAATTAAAGTTAACTATTTGTTAATTAATATTATTTATAGCAATTTAAATAAGTTACTTTTTAAACAAAAGGGACATATATTTTTTAAATGAACTTAAATTAAAAAGAAAATGTGAAAAATAATAATAATTTATTTGAAGATTTCAACTTAACTTTAAAATTATTAATAAAATATAAATCTATTTAAAAAGTTAGAATATTGATAAAGTAAAATTAATGTTTATCTGAACAAATCTTATTTTATATTAGAATAAATAATCAAATGGAAGATAAATTATTTTGAAATTTATATTACAACAGACTTTTTCATGCGAATAAGACACAAGTATATACATTTTTCCATATGTATACATATTTTTCTTTTATAAATTTATGCAGGCACAAAAACAAAGAAATATTTTATGAATAATAACTGTTTATTAATATTATTTACCATTTTGTTGTTAAATTATTTATAATTATTAATTTACGACTAATTAATAACAATACGGCATTTATTGTGGTAATATTCTCAGCCAGCGCTGTCTGGCAGCACTGGCAGGCAGTACTTCGCCAGCGTTAGACAGCTTTATCATTTCAGCGTTATGCCAGTGCTGTCTGTCAGCGCAGCTGCCAGTACTGACAGTGCTGTAGAGGGATTCTGTTTAGCACTAGTCCCGAGTCGAACTTTTAGACCTGCTTACCTCCTGGTAAGTATAATTTAACCCTAACCTGCACCTAACAAACCCTTGGTGTTTTTTTCCTCCTGCGTAAGTTCTATTTAACTCTGACAACTCCTTTTTAAGTCCTAATTGAACCTAAAACCCTGTATTGCTTCTACCAAATTCTTACGCAATAGGAAATGTTACGCGCGGTACAAGATATTCAACTTATTATTGTTTTGCAAATTACAAAATTTTTTATTTTGAAAATTTCACGAAAGAATTCAATTATTTTCTAAAATTTTAATAAATCCTTCGAAAAAATTCAATTATTTTTATAAATAGTAAAATTCTTCGCAAGAATTCAATTAATTTTATAAATAGTAAAATTCTTTGCAGGAATTTAATTATTTTCAAAACAATTTTAATTGAATTCCTTAGATGAATTCAAATATTTTAAAATATTTTCATAAATTGCAATTATTTTCTTAAACTTTAATAAATTCTTCGAAATAATTCAACTATTTTTATAAATACTAAAACTCTTTGCAAGAATTAAATAATTATTAACCCAATTGAAATAAAATTAAACGAAAGAATTTAATTATTTTCAAAAATTCCCATAAAATTTAGTTTCAACAAGAATTTAAAATTCTTGAAAAACAATTTAATTATTTATTCGTCAAAAGAATTGAAATAATTCTATTATTTTCGAAAAGTAATTAAAATTCTTATGATGAATTCAATTATTTTGAATATACTTAATTTTAATAAAATTCTTTAAAGAAATTCAATTATTTTCGAAACAACTTTAATTGAATTTTTCGAAAAAATTTCATGATTTTTAAATATTTCTATAAAATTCTTCATAAACAATTTAATTATATCTTAAAATTTTAATAAATTCTTCGCAAGAAATCACTTATTTTCAATACAATTTTAATAAAATTCTTCTTCATAAAATTCAATTGCTTTCGAAATTTTCAATTAAAATTATTAAAGAAACTCCATTAGTTTAAAAAAAATTCAAAGAAACTTTTCAAAAAAATTTAATTAGGATTTTTAAAAATATTAATAAAATTCTTTGCGAGAATTTAGTTATTTTTCTAAATAAAGAAATTCTTTGAAGGAATTCTATTATTATCAAATTTTTTGATAAAATTCTTTGCAACAATTCGAAGATTTTCAATACATTAATTTTAAAATTGAAAATATTTGAAAAGAAAAATTAAAAAAAGATTAAGAAACCAAAATGTAAACAACAATTAACTTCAAACTGCGAATAGGTTATCGAAACATGTACTTTTTATTATTAATTTATAAATATTATTTTTAACTGAAATGTTTAGACATTTTTTTTAAATAATAAAAATATTAATTTATGAATGTTTAAAGGTTATTATTATTAAACAATTTATTTATTTGCTGTAGTGTATAAGTGTCAATTAATGCTTTATTGAATCACTCAACAAGTCACTGAAAATAGAGCGTCTGTGTTCAGTTAGGTTCCGTAGCATAGTGGTTAGGGCGTTAGTTTCGTAGTCCGTAGTTCGTAGGTCGTAGGTTCAAGTCTCGCGTGCGTTAGATTTTATTTATTTCGTAGGTTTGCGTTTATTCCGATTTTTCTGTATTGTATAGGTATAAGTATGCAATTTAATGATTATATGCACCGTTAAATAATTTAATTAACAAATATTAAATTAAAATTTTTTTTTATATATATAAATGGATATGTATTAATCCCCACATATATACTAACATTATTTATGAATTCGCTATTGGTCACGATTAAATTAAAAAAAAGTAAAAATCATTAAATAATAATGCCATTTATTAATAATTAAAGTTATTATAAAAATTAGTTAAAAATGATCTCAAATATGCTATGAGCAGTTTTCCTGGGTTTTGGGAGAGGAAAGAATTCTGTAAGTAAGGGTCAAGCAGTATTTAATAAGGTTCTAGGAACACCTGCTTTCCCCCTTTTACCATCTAAATTTGTCGCTAACCAGGGGTTTGCAGGAGGTAATCAGAGTTAACTTGCAATGCAAATAAACTCTGCTTTCATCCTATTACATCCTTACAAACCCTCAGTTTTAAGGAGGTAAGCAGGTCTAAAAGTTCGACTCGGGGTGCTATGTATGTAGCGCTTTTTGCTATTTAGCGATTAAATTAGAAAATAAAAGTAATATAAGATTAAAGAAATAAAAATAAATTTAGTTTTACTATATAACGATTTGGCAAGAATATCCCTGGTAAAAATTTCGGACTAATTCCGTATTAAATACGGACAAATTAGTACGGATTAGTCCGAAAATTGTACGAAAAACTGTATGCAACAAATCCGGGAATTGTCTGCAACAATCCGGATTTAATCCAATTAAAAGGCATAATCCGAAACAAATACGAAATTAGTCCTTCAATTCGGAATTAGTGTGGTAAAATCATATTCCGAAACAAATACGAAACAATCCGAAATATGTATGCTAAGAATCCGGTAATAATCGGCCACCCGAATATTACCCAGCAAACATTGTTACATAACAGTTATGTCACAGAATATCACACGTGATATAACATGATATGAACATGTGACACGAAATGTCGTAACATGAGGGTCACAGTTACATAATTGTTACAAGAAGGGTGATATAACAATTATGTTGCAGCGTGATATTTAATTATTATATCACAGTTATGTAAATATGTTACATAATTAGAAGAATATGATACATAATTGCTATATCACACTTATATCACGTTGTGACTTATTATTATATCACAGTTATGTAAATATGTTACATAATTGTTATATCACACTTATATCACGTTGTGACTTATTATTATATCACAATTATGAGATTCTGTTACATAATTTGATGAGCTTGTTATATAATTGTAACATCACTAATATGACCTACGTGAAAATTATTGTTATTATTTTTATTCAATAGATAATAACAAATGCCATTTGACATGGTAATATCCAAAAATAATTTTAGTAAAAAACTGATTTACTAATTAGTACATTTTTTAAACTTGATTTTTTTAAAGATCTTTAATATTATTTATAAACATGTTCACAAGTTTATTTTATTCACATTTCACAACACTTATATACAGATTAAATAGTAATTTTATTATTTTACATAACGCTTAGAATGAAAAATATCCGCTCGCATGTGGGATCGAACTCACGTCCCCCCGCCCTTGACGACCCGACGCAACGCATTTAAACCGCACGGCCACTGAAGGCTTGATGAGAATTCTCCTAATCTACTATATCAACTGCAGTGCCGTATATTCTGTTACTTACTGTTATGTAACTATTACGTAACAAAGACAAACTTGTGGTTTTTTTTATTTGTAATATACGATTAACGTGTTAATAAAAATATCTACAACACATTAGTCACAGTGTTCAGTAACAATTCTGTAACATTTACGTAACAATGTTACACACATATAAGTAACAATTTTGTAGCATTTACATAACAATGTCACACACATGTGAGTAACAAAAAGAAACGATTACAATTATACTAATCGGGATTACAAATTTTTATTTTATTCTGAAAATTCTATTTTTCTTCACATAAAATTTGAGAGTTATAAACTTTAAATTAATTTTATATAAATTTGTTCAAATTAAAATTTTTCTTTATTAATTTCTGACAACTTTTTACAAAAAAAATTAAGATATTTTTTAAATTATTAATAGACAAACTTTTCAGAGTACGACGTTAAAAAATTTTAAATAAAATTAAAAGTGAGTGATATTATATTAAATATCGTAAAATGTTCCAAAAGTCGGCTTCTTCACCCCACTTTACTTTTACGTACTTCTTTAAAAGTTTTGGACATTAATAATTATAATAAATAATACTGATAATAATTATTAATAATAATTTATTGTAAATTAATAAACTTAAACAGTTAAACTAGATTTATAATCAAAAATATTTATTCGAAACAATAATTATAAAATAGTGTTTCATGTTACATAACAGTTATGTAACAATTACATAATTTTATTGCGTACCAGAGAGACTACAATTTTACGTAACAATTTTGTAACGACAGTTACAGAGCATTGTTACTTTTATGTTACATAACAATTACATAACAGTTACGTAATTTAGCTCTTATTACTACAGAAATGTTACGTAACAGTTACAGAACATGTTTGCTATTTAAATAATTTGTTTTTAAATATTTTAGTTGTAATAAAGACTTAAAATGTCAATTATTTATATTGACGGTTGTTACTTTTTTGTATTTTCATTTAAAAAATTGCAAACATAGCCTACAATTTTTTGCTTCTAAGTTCCCTTTCTTCAAATCGCGTCACATATAATTAATAAAAATGTAAAATATAATTTTTTAATTTTTAAATAATAAACTATAAAAATACATTATCATTATATTCACGATAGTAAAAATGAATATATATATATAATATTAATTCTGTTTATAAGGTTTAATCTCTTCATTAAATAAGTTGTGAATATTGGAATAAATAAATTTATTATTTCATATAGTATTCTCTAAATATTCAAATTAAAATTTGCCTTGTTATGTTAACCTTAGGAACTAAAGCAAAAATTTCTTTTTAAAAGGAAGCAATTGCTTTGCGTGTATTGCTTTTGTTTTTAGGAAGAAATTGCCTATGTAAAAAACACATTCTGCCTATTATTTATTTAAGTGCAGTTTAAAAGAATGTATCACATTGTTGTATAATACGTATATTATGAAACTATGTTACTGTTATATCACGTCCCAGTAACAGTGTTAATATTTCATTATATAATAGTTACATAATAATATTGTCACAGTGTGATATAATAATGTGACCTACTTTATTAATTATAACAAAATTATGTATTTATTATGTCACACAGTTTCGTATCAGTTATGTAACAATTAGAGAACGATGCAATAAGACAAAAATTATTACTCTGTGATGTAATGAATATATCACACAGTTATATAATAGTTATTTGAAAAAATTATGTAACTGTTATATCACCATCCAGTAACAGTGTTATATAACAGTGTTACTATCTCATTATATAATGGTTACATGATAATATTGTCACAGTGTGATATAATAATGTAACCTACTTTATTAATTATAACAAAATTATGTATCTGTTATGTTACACAGTTTCGTAACAGTTATGTAACAATTAGAGAACAATGTAACAAGACAAAAATTATCACTCTGTGATGTAATGAATATATCACACAGTTATATAATAGTTATTTGAAAAAATTATGTAACTATTATATCACCATTCAGTAACAGTGTTATATAATATTGTTACTATCTCATTATGTAGTTGTTACATAACAATATTGTCACAGTGAGACATAACAAGGTGCTTTATTTGTTATGTAACACTTACGTAACGTGTTTGCTGGGTAGTGTGGATTAGTCCGATAATTGTACGAAAATGAATTGCATTAATCTAACATCAATCTGAGTGAAATTGTGAATCCTAAATCAGTCTGGTGTAATCCTAAATGTCTCTGAATTAAGTCCGTAATAATTACCACGCAACAATCCCAAATTATGTCCGTTAAATAACTCATCTAAAATAAATACGAAATAATCCGAAATCAATATGTGAAGAATACGAATTCAGTCCGCAATAATCCGAATTTAATCCAGTTAAAAGATTTAATCCGAAACAAGTATGGAACAATCCAAAATCTGTATGCAAAGAATCCGGTAATAGTCAGTGGCAATCCGAATAATATCGGATCAAAACACCCCAGTCCGAAAATAAGTCTTATAATAATATGAAATTTGTAAATATATATACAATCTAAAGACGGTCCGAAACAATCCATATTCAATCCACCCAGGCAGAAAAGTTGGAGATGTGCCAGCACTAACGACCGGCATGGTACCGAACCGGTTGTAAAGTCAGACTTATGCCGGTACCGGCAAAAAGGTACCGGGCCGGATGTGAAATAAATACCGGCCCAGTACCGGCCCGGTGGTAAATGTGGATTTGTAACGGTACTATAATTTACTTCTGTTTTTATACCGCCGAAGAAGATTTGCCGGTGATAATTTTTTTAGCGGCCCAGCACCGGCGTAACACCGGCCCGGTACTGTCATTTCGCTCTGTTTTATACCGCCGAAGGAGATTTGCCGGTGATAATATTTTTACCGGCCCGGTACAGTCATTTCGCTCTGTTTTATACCGCCGAAGGAGATTTGCCGGTGATAATATTTTTACCGGACCAGCACCGGCCCGGTACTGTCATTTCGCTCTGTTTTATACCGCCGGAGGAGATTAGCCGGTGATAATATATTTACTGGCCCAGCACCGGCCCGGTACTGTCATTACGCTCTGTTTTATACCGCCGGAGGAGATTTGTCAGTGATAATATTTTTACCGGACCAGCACCGGCCCGATACTATAATTTAGTTCTGTTTTTATACCGCCAAAGAAGATTTGCCGGTGATAATATTTGTACCGTCCCAGCACCGGACCGGTACTACCATTTGGTTTTGTTGTTATACTGTTGAAGGGGATTTGCCGGTGATAATATTTGTACCGGCCCAGCACCGGCCCGGTACTACCATTTGGTTTTGTTTTTATACGATCAAAGGAGATTTGCCAGTGATAATATTTGAGCCGGCCCAGCACCCGCCCAGCACAAAAATTTACTTAATACTTTCTACTGGCCCGGTACCGCACCGGTTGAATATTAGTGCCGGCCCGGTACTGCTGCCAGGTGAAATGTCGGTTGGACTTTATAAGCTCACTTTGCATTTACTTTCCATATGCAGGTTTAGGTTAGCGGATGTGGTGTCGACTTTGCAGCCTCAGGGTCCTGAGTTCAATTCCTCGAGTCTTCAGATTTTTCTATAATTGTTTATGTTTTTCTGTTTCAGCCTTTAATATATTTACTGTTTCCAATTTAAAATTAATAATAACATTGATAATAATAATAATAATTAAACAATTAATCAGACTGACATGTAATTTTTTTAACCGGCCCGGTACCACACCGGTTGTTTTTTAGTGCCGGCCCGGTACTGTGTCAGATATTCATCAGTGCCGGCCCGGTACGGTTGCCGAATACCTACCGAAGTTATCATCCGGCAATTTACCGGTACTGCGCCGGTGGAATGAACAGATTTATGCATGTACTGGACCAGTACCTAGCCGGTTGTGCGGCCGGTAATAAACCGGCACTAAATGCCTTCCAACAATAACCGGGCCAGTACCGCCCCGGTGGACAATTCGGTACCGGCTCGGTACGTATGCCGGATACCTGCCGCAGTTATCATCCGGCAATTTGCCGGTACCGAGACGGTAAAAATTACGGTCTTATGCCGGTACCGCCCCGGCACTTATAAACCGCCGTTTGTACCGGGCCGGTACCATCCCGGTCGTCAATTTCTACCTGGGCAATTCAAAGACTTAATCCGGAATAATTTTGGTATAATATTAAATTTTTATATTAAAAGCAATTTGTATTAAATGCAGATAAATTCAAACTATATAATTATAATTTCGTATGACAAAAACCTGACCAAAACCAGATTAATTCCGGATTTATTCGTAATAATTTCACATTGTCAAGTTGCGTATTATCAGACTAACTTCGGACTAGATCGGACTAATTCCGGAATCACTAGTTCTACACAAACCGCATTGAGTTTGGATTTATCCGGACTAATTACGAGCGACAAAAACCTGACCATAAGCAGACTGTTGCGGACAAATTCCGGATTAGTCCGAAATCGGTCCAACTTTTTATTCAGGGTATTTACTTATGGTAAATAAAATATTTACTTTTGTAGTCAATTTGATTTTACACTAGTATTATTAGTTATCTTTTTTAATATTATAATTAACACTGATGCGTTAGTTTTTTGTCTTTTCTTTTCGTGGCACTTGATAAATTCTATTATGAATTTGAACTCCCATGCGAGCGTGATATAGTGGTTAGTGTATTCGATTTCGGTGCGATATAATGTTAGATAGGTGTAGGTTCGAATCCCCAAGCGTTAGAAATTTTAAGTTAATGTAAATAAAATTGCGATAGGTAAATCGAAAAATATGTTGAATGTACCATAAAGTAATAATAATTAATATGTGTGACTTGTATAATTATTTGTTTATTAACATTCACTAAATTGTCCGGACTAATTTTTGACTGTTTCGGACTTATTCCGGATTCACTAGTTGTATACAAACCGTATAGAAATCTACCACCAATAATAAAAAATCGACTAAAATAAAAAAATAGCAGATGTTTCAATAATTTTTGTCAAAATACACTATGTTTTTCATTATTTTTCTAGTCTGCAAAAATGTTTTTTTTTTAATTTTTTGACCATTTTCTGGTAAATTGTCACACATGAAATGCTAACAAACAAAACGAGTTATCATTTATTAAAATCGGTTCAGTAAATTCAGAGATAAACTGTCCGCAATTTGAGAAAACGTTATTTTGAGAAAAACGCGTTTAAACTTATATGTATCGTTAGAGGCCATCCATAAATTACCTAAAATTCTTTTACAAATTGAAACCCCACCATTTTTTTTATGTCAGACACTGTTACATACATTAGCACCAATGTTTCTACTGGTCGTAACAAAAAGTTAACAACTGCCGGTAGAGCAGTTGCGTTAAACGCAAATTAGCTGTTCGACTTGAGGTAAAGCGCGATGCTTACTCTCGAGGGGAGAATGGTTCTCCTTTTTGGGAAAAACAGGTGCTCTTTTTGGAAGTAAGCAGCTCTATTGGTGTGAAGAAGAGAACGGATACTCCTCAAAAAATAAAAACGTTCTACGTTTGCGGCGCCACTGCTGCTTTTTGTACAGGGAAAACAGCGCTCTCATGCCAAATCAAACGGCTCTCTTTTTTTCTCTCCGTGTACTTTATATATTTAATGTAAATATACCTAACAGAGAAAAAATTCCCAAACGCCGGGAATTGATCTCAGGACCCTAACATTCGCAAACCGATAACCTAACCACCTAACTACGCTTGCACGCTATACGATGACTTTCTTAATACTTGAGGACATTCATGTTCACATTAACTATTAATTTACAATAACTAAGTTTTTAGCATTTCTTTTTTTAATTGTTTAATTTATAAATAATAATAATTAATTAATAATTATATGATATAATAATAAAATAAAAAATATAATAATATATAGAGGCAATTCCACGTGAGATTTTAGTCGACCTCTTAAAATTCGCCAAAAATATTTTTTTTCTATTCTGTATCGAAAAAAAAACAGATACGTATTTTTTTATTTTTTTTTTTAATTGTCCAAATTTTCGAGTTATGAATTTTCGAAATTTTGGACTTTTAATTGCAGACCTATATTCAGTAGCTTATAAGTCCGAAAATATTGAGTTTAGGAAAAAGTTGTCAAAGAATAAAAGTTGTAGTTTTCTTTCAAATTTTAAGAAATGTAAACAAAAAATTTTTTTTTTTAATTTTTTATTAAAAAAAATTTTTTTTTTATAAACAAATTAATTTTTTTTAACTTTGAGCCGGATTTTTTTTTATTTTTTTAAAATTTATTTATACCTTATAATATAGAGAAGATTTTCCAAAAAGTCCCGAAATGGGCCTGATGTGTTAAATGAGTTTTAAAACATTTTCAAAAACCACTTGCAAGCTTCACAGCGGGATTTTTTTACAATTAACTTTTTAAAACTGTCTACAGCGTATAATTTTTAATCTATTTGAGTGTTCTTTGTTTTAAATTAAAGGGTCTACGCTGTAGACAGTTTTAAAAAATTTTAACAATTAGCCCCGAGCGAAAGGCACAATCAGCCCCATTGCGCAGTGAAAAAAGGGCATTGATATCTTCAACTATTTAAAAAATAGACCAAAAGTTGCACACCTGAAAATTTACCGATTTAACTAATGAATTTGACGCGAACGCGGACTGTAGACAAGTGAGACCGCCATTTTTAAATTCACACATGTACGTATTTATTAAAATGAACGAATTTTTATTTAAATCAACAAAATTGTTTTATCGTAACAAATAAAATAGGTTAATTAAACAGTTTGGTTAAATGAAATAAACTTTTTCTCTGAGTGTAAGTATACACGGAAAAAAATTTCCTGTGAAAATTACAAGATTTCCTGTGCCATCTATGAACGGCGGTTGTAGTATCCACAAACGGCTGAGTTTGGGAAATACACAAACCAGAATGAGTCTTGTCACAAACTTCAGTTTATGATTCAACAGCTTAAACAGTCACGCAGTAGACGACAAGCAGACGTTCACTTGAATTTTCTTGCGCATGCGTGGATTTCTTGGTGTTATAACAGATTGGTTTGTGGTACATACAAACCAGCTTGTTGGAAACACAAACCTCGCCTGCATAAAGCACAACTTAACCTATTTGTATATTTTACGAAAAAGTTTGTGTTTTCTATAAGAAATTTTTTTCCGTGTATATACACACATATATAGTTGGTCCACTGTTAAGGTAGGCCCATCGTCAGAAACAAGTTACATTTGACCTATATTCAGGTCAATTTTAAGGGCAGTTTTAACCTACAGGTCAAAAATTGATAAACTAATCCCTCTGCCCTTAAAATTTAGGTCAATTTGAAGAGCAGTTTTAACCTACAGGTAAAAAATTGACAAACAATTCCCTCTGCTCTCAAAATTTAGCTCAATTTTAAAGGCAGATTTAACCTACAGGTCAAAAATTGACAAACTAATCCCTCTGCCCTTAAAATGTATGTCAATTTGAAGGGCAATTTTAACCTACAGGTAAAATATTGACAAGCAATTCCCTCTGCCCTCAATATGTAGGTCAATTTTAAGGGCAGTTTTGACCTAAACGTCAAAAATTCACAAACAATTCTCTCTGACCTTAAAATGTAGGTCAATTTTAAGGGTTGTTTTAATCCACAGGTTAAAAATTGACAAACAACTCCCTCTGCTCGAAAAAGTTAGTTTAATTTTAAAGGCAGATTCAACATGCAGGTCAAAAAATGACAAACTAATCCCTCTGTCCTTAATATTCATGTCAATTTGAAGGGTAGTTTTAACCTACAGGTAAAAAATTGACAAACAATTCCCTCTGCTCTCAAAATGTAGGTCAATTTTAAAAGATTTTGACCGAAATGGAGAAAATTGACGAACAATTCCCTCTGTCCTCAAAATTTAGGTCAATTTTAAGAGCAGTTTTTATCTACACCGCAAAAATTGTCGAGAAAACTCCTTCTGACCTGACCTTCCCTCATAATTTAGGTCAAATTTGACATATTTTTTAACCTACTTATCAAAAAAGCAAATTAATTAGGATACTTTAAGAGGTCGTTACCTTATATAAAAATTTGACAACATTTTTGACCTATAGGTTAAAAGAAGCTTGACTTACATTTTAATAGTATTTTTAAAAATTTTATTAAAATTTATTTTCCTTTAGAGGAAAACATAACCTCAAACTTAGTTTAAAAGTTATAGGTGAGAGAGTAAAAATAAAACACCAAAATTAGGTCAAAATAATAGGTGGGAAAGCAAACATAACTTTAAAATTAAATAGAGTCAAAATATAAGTCAAAATTTAATCTAATTTTTCACATATAGGTTAAAAAAAGGTCAATAACGATTGTTTCATTACTTCAAAATCCATGTGTACTTTGTCATATACTTATTGTAATTTATTATGATGCATTCATATTAAAAAAACATAATTTGAAATTTATAAAAATTAAAATAAATATAAAAAATACATATAGGGGGTACTTGTATGTAATTTATTATGATGCATTCATATACACGGAAACAACTGCATGGTTGGGACAACCATATATATTGAAAAATACGGAATATCCATTTTTAAGGTTATCACATCCATATACCACATCCATTTCTTTAGTTTACACATCCATAGAAAAAAATGGATATCCCGTATCTTTCAATATATATATGGTTGTCCCAACCATGCAGTTTTTTCCATGTAAGAAAACATTATTTTAAATTTATAAAAATTTAAATTAAAATAAATATAAAAATAGAGATAGGGGGTTGGCGCGCAGGGGGGCGAAGCCCCCCTAGTATATATGTGACGCTCCACGAGAAAAGGGACCTTATGACAAGAATAAATAAGGTCCCTTTTCTCGTGGAGCGTCACATATATATATATATATATATATATATATATCGCCCAGTGGGCACACTTGTTCAAAAGACGTCCTAAGGATGTCTTTTTGCGGAAGTCTTTTGGACTTGTACAAAAAGACGTCTTTAAGACGTCTTAAAGACGTCCTATTCATGTTCTATGTCTTGGCCAATAGATGTCTTTAAGGTGTCTAAAAGACGTCTTTTTCATTCAACATTTGAAAATAGAAAAATTTTCATAAATAGAAAATATTATTTTCTAAGTTCAACTTGGACTTATAAATTTTTGAATGTGAAATTCATTGGAATTTTTCTCAGTTAAATTCATTTCATTGACAAGTGAGATCGTTAACTTTGTAGAGGTTCATATCTGTCTTGAACGGCTGAGGTGCTTAAAGCGCAGTGTTTCAAGCCCAAGGTATCCGAGTTCGATCCCAGCTTCGTAGGAATTTTTTCATTATTTCTCAACATTTTAGAAAAAATAAAATTAAACTTAAAATAAATTTAATACAATATTACTGAATTTCAACTTAGAAAATGTTATAAAAGAAATGTTTATTTAAGATCTTTAGGAATGTAAAAAGGACGTCCAAAAGACGTCTTTTAGACGTCCCTGTGCCCACTGGGTCAATAAGAAATTTTATGACTCGTAATTTGAAATGTCGTATGAGTAGTATAGCTATACTACTCGTATGGGATTAATTTTCTAGATTTAAATTCCCTTTTCGCAATTGTTATTTAGCAGACGACAGTTTTATGTCCCTCGATGTGTATTTTTACGGTCCTCTTAATATAAGGTGAGTTTCGTTTCATTTATTCGCAAAGTTTATGATTGGCCCATGAGTCATTAAAATCGGAGTCATCAGTCGCGCATGCCTAATAAATATAATGTCATCATGAAAAAAGAGGATGGGGGGATTCTAAAAGAGAGAACCCCTCTGAGAGTTTTCCTCTCCTATTTCCGATTTTCAACATCCATGACCGGTATAATAACCGCTAATAATTCTTTGCCTTTTTTGTTCGTGAAAAGAGGCACCCTGGGGGTGGTCAAGGATCCAGGGGAGGGGGATTCCTCACTATGGGGGGGGTCTTTTGCTTTCGCCTTCCGAAATAAACTGTATATTTTATACATAATGTATGGTAAAAATCCACGGGGTGTCGTTTTCCTGATGGCGAAACACGCGAAGCGGAAAAGAAGCTCAACGTTAAAAAATGAGCGTGGAAAATGCATCGATGATGAGGTTTTGAAATTGATAAATTTCCGTGTTTAACGTTCTCTATTGTGGAGAGAAAAAAGAGAAAGAGAGGGACTTTTTTTTGATAAATCTAGTCTATTAGAGGAGGAAAATAAGCGGAAAAATGATTCTTATTAGTGAAATTGTATATATAAAAGAGAAAAAATTGGTTGGTTTTGGGAAAATGAGAGAAAACTAATCGATTTCTCTATTGCTGTATATTTATTATTATTTTTTTTTGCCAAACGAAAAATTTCGATAAATTATGCTTGACATTTTATTTTATTAGTTTTGTTCTTTGTGAATTGTGCGAAAATTGAAAGAGGGACAAAATTCTCTATTTGAATTTCGCGCCATTGGTGGCGCTGAAATTTTTTTTCTCTAGACGATTGGTATGATTGGTTTTTTGTCATCGCAGAAACATAACCTAAAAATTCTTCTTTTACTCGAGTTAAAAATTGTGGAGTAAAAAAAGTTTTTCAGAACTTAAAATACTAGAATTGTTAAATATTTTATTCTTTCTAAAGAGGTATGACAGTGTTGGAAAAAAGTGAAGTGAAAAAGGAGTATTTTTTGAAGAAATGAAAAGACAAATTTTTTAGCTAAAAAAAATAATTACATAATAAATAAAAATAAACAAACAAATATATAAATTGTAAAATAAAAATATAAAAAACTAAATAAATAATGAAGGAATAAAGAAAATAAATAATACACGGAAAAAAATTTCTTATAGAAAACACAAACTTTTTTGTAAAATATACAAATAGGTTAAGTTGTGCTTTATGCAGTCGAGTTTTGTGTTTCCAACAAGCTGGTTTGGGTGTACCACAAACCAATCTGTAATAACACCAAGAAATCCACACATGCGCAACAAAATTCAAGTGAACGTCTGCTTGTCGTCTGCTGCGTGACTGTTTAAGCTGTTGAATCATAAACTGAAGTTTGTGACAAGACTCATTCTGGTTTGTGTATTTCCCAAACTCAGCCGTTTGTGAATACTACAACCGCCGTTCATAGATGGCACAGGAAATCTTGTAATTTTCACAGGAAATTTTTTTCCGTGTATAAAGAAAGAAAAAGAATGAATTTTATTTACTTTTGTAAATAAAATAAATACGAAATTTGTATTATATTCTTATAATATTCTTTATACTTATAAATATATACCTATAAAAATAAATAAATAAATTTGAAAATTATTCTCCCGTATTAGGAAAAAGAATAAATGAACCAATCTCGAAATAAAAATTTAATGTCATTTACAAAATAATTAAATATAAAAAATAAATGTGAAGTCGTTTAAAGTTTGACAAGCCAACAGAAAAAAAATTATTACAGACATTTAAGTCAATGAATACAATTCCAACTTTTATAGATTTGTATAAACTAGATCATAAAGTATTTTCTAAAACATAAAAAGAAGCAATAAAAATCATTATGACTCAGATCTCTATAATAAATTTGACATTTTATATATGTATGTATATAATGAAGGGATCAAGAAAAAGAGAAAATTGATAAAAATGTTATACATATAGTTATACACAGTATTAGACAAAAATGAAAAATGTCGTTAAATTATAAAAACTTATTCTTAAAATTTTTATTGAATTTTTCGAATTTTCTTCTTTTTGAATTATTTATTTATTTTCTTTTTAGAAAACCATAAAATTTCTGAATTATTGTCGAAATTTTTTTCTAAAGGTATAAATAAAAAAAAAAGAAGTTAAAATTAGAAGAATACAAACTATTAAATTTTGTCTCTAATTAATTTCAAAATTTCTTATTTATTGTGTTTAAAAAAGGAATAATAAATATTGACATAAAATTCATCTTTCTTTTGTGTAGAATTACTAAATAAAAATAAGAAAAAACAGATAAATATTACATAACAATGAACCAAGAATGTTTATTACATATTTTATGTTATTCCTTCTATACTGCCCGTGTAGAAATTTGAGTTGGATTCTGATAGGGTCCTCGCTGTATTTCCCTACTGCTAGCAGGGTTCTGAAAGGGAAAATCTGGTCGGGCCCCGGCACCTTTCGTCACGCTCGCGAACAGCGAGGAATGGAAGATCGGGCTCTAGCTTGATTTCCCTGTGATGGCCCTACCAGAAATAGAAAGCTACCGCTAGGACACTTTTAGTTCCCTTCAATTGCTCGGTTTATTAAATATTCGAATAAATACACGGAGAAAAAAATGCTGTTGAATCAATGACACACGGGCATTTTTATGATACAAAAATTTTTTTAGTTGTCGCTATTGGTTCAATAACACCGTATTGTTAATCCAATCCTTTTATGGGGTTAAAAATATACAAACGATAAATTGAAAAAAGAAAATTAGGTTTACATATTTTTTATATATTATAATTAATTTTCACAGCTACAAATACTTCTATATAAATTTTTTTTTAACTTTACACACACTCACATACACATCTTTATAATTTTTTTATTTTTTCCAATCGAACAAAATTTCTCATAAACGGCTAAAACACAAACTTTTCTTTTCGTCAGAAAAACACGGTACACGGAAAAAAAGAAATTAGCTGCAGCAGTAAACATATGTTTGCTGTAACATCTCTGAAAATTAGCTACCACAGCTAAGAAGTTTGCAGTGGCAGCGAACATGTTAGCTGTGACAGCAAACATTAGTAAAAATTTATGCGAGTTTGCTGTCATAGCGAACTTGTTTGATCTCACAGCGAACATTTTCGCTGTCCCTATTTCAACGAACAAGGTTTGCTGTGGCAGAAAAATGTTCGCTGCCACAGCAAACCCTTTCTATGCGTGTAATACCCTAACGGGAAGTTGCCAATGGTAACGATTGGTTCAATAATGGGCCATGCTTGGTGCCCAATGGTTTTTTCTTGGCAAAACAATTGGCAACCATCATTGGACCACCAATCGTTTAAACTTGGGATGATCACGCTACTGCCAATGATTGGTAGTCAAGCATCGGGCCAATATTAGTTGCCAAGGAATTGCCAAGGAAACAAAATCGATTTTCAAAAGCTTGATTTTTTATTGGCAGCCAACAAAAAACCAAGGTTTTAAAAATTGATTTTTTCTAATTATTAATTAAAATTTATTTTAAAAAAATATATTTTTCAAAAATATATATTTTTTTAAATTAATAGAACATATTAATTTAATTTATCACCTCTGGTAAAACAAAGATGAAAGACTGACAAATTCCCTCACTTTATATCTTACAGTGGAGGGATAACTGTGAATGTCTTTGCGAGAGAGGAGCAGGTACTTATATAGAGCCAGTGAAACAGGTCACAAGCGAGAAGAAATCACTAGCATGCACTCTGGCGGCGCTTGTCGGAACAGTTATGAAGAGACGAAAATTGTAAGTTTAGCGCTTTTTTTTAACGACGTCAATTACATTTTTTAATAATTTTTACATTTTTCAACATATTTTATATCATTTTAAAAATATATAATTACGTAAGAACTTAAAAGCAAATATAGATCCAACAGAGTGATGTATTTCACATTCAGTGTATGCTTTGTTATTGTTTAGTATCGGTTAGCCCCGCTAACATTGATTTGACAACAACGAAACAATAATTTAATATAACATGTACATAATTACACTCTTGAAAAAGCGTGGTTATAAGTGAAGAGTATTGTAAACTAGAGTAGCCCTTAAAAGTTTAAAACCGCTGCCAAGTTGTATATTTTTTTATAATTTTGGTGCTCATTTCATGAACACTTTGCTTCCTCATAGAGGTAATAATAACAGAAATATATGAATAACTTTTCATAAATATGGTAAAAGGGATTGAATTTTGGGTCAATAATGTATTTTTAAATACCCTACAGATAGTTATAATATTTTAATAGTTAAACAAAAATTTTCAATCAAAAAGGTTGAGAAGATGTCTTTTTCCACAATTTTTGGTTTTTAAAATACCAATAATTTGGAAATTTATTATCGAATTAGGTTCAAAAGTAGGTCAAGCGAAGCGTTTTTTAATGCTCTACAAGTTGGTAACTATAATTTTAAAGTTATACTTTTACATTTTTCAACAAAATTTTCAAAAAAGTCTTATTTTCCAAAATTTTTGATTTTTAAAAGTTTAATATCTCCGGTCAATATGGACGAAAAATGTTCAATTAGGGCTCAAAAGATGCGTCTAAAAAAACTCTACAAAATTATGGAAAAACATTTATAGATACCCGTGTGGAAAAGTGGTGTTGGCCCACGCCGGGGGCCCGCATGGATCGCCCACATCCATGAGGGGCCCACGTGGGTGATCCAGGCGAGGCCCCTCATGGAAACGACATGCTGATCGATGAGGGCGCCCGCATGGGCGATCCACGCGGGCGCCCTCGTCGGCCCCCTGCGTGGCCCTCGCGTTTGCCCTCATCTTTGCCCTCGACTTACCCTCGACTTTATTTTTCAAAATTAAGTTTGTAATTTTTGTTATGTAAAAAAATATTTTTTGTTTGGACTTAGAAATTTTTGCTAGTCAATGATGTTGGTGATCCATGCGGGCCCCTCGCGTGGGCCCTCAAGGATTTGCCCTCATGTGAGTTCGATATTTTCAAAAAAGTGTAAATAATTTTTTGTTAAAAATGAGTTTTTCATTGTTACAGATGAATCGATAAATATTAATTAATTAAACAAATTTATTAATTAAACAAAATTTAATTATACTATATTAAAATCTACATTGACTTATTCAACAAAGACAGAACTTTAACTGATTCATCCAAGAATAACTTAGGTACTCTTCGTGAAAATGTAATAAAATAATTCATTAATTTAAAATAAAGGTAGTGGATTCTTTTCTTAAGTCCACTATTATTCAGCGGCTCCGATTAGAAGGTATTTATAATGAAAATAAAGGAAGGAAAATATTTTGTAATAGGTGTAAGATTTCAATGATACGCTATTCCATTTAGTTAAAATAATATATGATTTATTATTAACAATTGTATATATTTAAACCAAATGACAATTTTCATTTTATATGCTTGTTATCAATTATAAAAAAACAATAATCTATTCTTTTGCACAATATCATGTAGTATCAAAATGAATGTGTAATTGTATAAATTGTGTGCTGTGATGGACAATATTAAATCAACTCACCAAAACAATTTCATTTCATTCAACTTATTTCAGAAAAGTATCTTATTGCTTCCTCAGGTGGAATATTTAGTATACACCTGTTTTGAGATAAGTATTTCTGTACTCCAATTTTATTTCCTTGGTCACTTTTTTATTTTCAATATAATCCTCATATATATTTATACTATTTGAAAACTCACGATGAAATAAATTCCTTTTTCTTTTTCACTGATTCGATACAATTGAATAAATATTCAAAACTCGTGGTCACCGGACTTAAACTTTATTCAATTGATCTATTTTACTTTTTGTTTAAATACACTATATTTTTAATAATTAATCACTTTAAATTGTAATGCAAATTACGTTTTATCAAAATAATGAACAAAACAAAATCAAAATATCAAATCGAAAAATAAAATATCGCAGAAACTTCACAAAATATATATGTGACGCTCCACGAGAAAAGGGACCTTATGACAAGAGTAAATAAGGTCCCTTTTCTCGTGGAGCGTCACATATATTATTTTATATAATCAAAAAAAACTCTCAATTCCCGAGAGCAACAAAGTAAATATACACAACTTTGTTGCGGGAGGAACCAAGTCAAACTCAATCGATAATCGGCTCAAGTCTTGGATCACACCCTGAATTTGTGTTGTCCGTGACTTTCGCAATAATTTTATAAAATTGACATATCTAAATAATAATGAAACCAAGGAAGTTTAATGAGAGTTACTAATTTAATAGAATTGAAATTAATAATCTTATTACGATGATAGGTTGTTTTGTCTGCCCTTTTAGTGTTTGTTGTATATGTGTACTTAACCTAATAACAAGATTCCCAATTTTAATGAAGCTATATAATATAAATTTTAATAAATAAAAAAAATAAAAATATAATAATAATAATAATAATAATATAATAATAATATAATAATATAATAATAATAATAATAATAATATAATAGTTACGAAGTCATACGTAACAAATACCCCCCTTTTTTCTGGCTGACGTCCCTTGGCAGCTTTATGTTGAACATATAATTTTGTGAGATTTACATATAATCCTTCTTTCAATGGTTTTACAATATTTAAGTTGTTGGTTTTGCTGAAAATAATGGTTTTTAAACAGAGGCAAACTTTTAGTTGTAATTTTATCTCAAAAATTCGTTTCCTCTTTTTTTGTTTTAGGAAGATTTTTAAATAAATGAAGTTTGCTTTTGTTTTATTAATAATAATAATAGTCGGAAATTTTTTCGTTGTTTAGAGGCAAGTATTTTTGTATTTTAAATTATTAAGATTGAGCATGGTAAAAAAAAATGCGCTTGAATATGTGATTTTAAACTTGCTTTTTTTTAATTGAGTTACTGAAAACCTAAAACTTACTTTAATTACTGATATATTATTGCATTTTTTACCAGGCTAGATTTTATTTGTCTTGTTTCGGTGTACAATGATGTTTCTTTCTACGAAAAAAAATTTAAATAATTTAATTGGTGATGTCTGATTTTTTTTAAATGTTAAAAAAAAATTATTATAAATTATTATTCATGCTACAATTATTTCGGATTTTAAACGTAGAATACATAGAATAGATCTTTTTGTAATGAAATGATTTCATAATGTAAAAAACTGAATTTACTGTATCAATTTGTTTAAATTTTAGTACAATTTTTAAATCGTCTTTTTGTTTATAAAGAATTGTTCATTTCTGAGGATATTTTGTTCTTTTTAAAGAAATGTGTTGCATCGATTACAAAGTTTTATTTGTTATTTGATCTATTCTTCTTGTATTTTAGACGAAAACAAAGTTACAAGTTATTTCATGCTTTTTTTAAGAATTAGGGGAGAGTCTCCAGTTGTGAGACACCTCCAGTTGTGAGACAGTCAATTTTTTTTAACATGCAATATTAAAAAGCCGATTGGTTTATATAAAAACATTTCTTTTTATATGAGCCAACTTTTTCGTGTACGCCAAAGCGGATATATAAACTGTTTTTGTTAAATACCAACACTGTGTGTGACAATCGACAAAAAAGCGTTTTTTCAATAAATGCAAAGTACTTTTTTTCCAAGTTAATTAATTGGGCAGCATAAAAAATACGACTTTGCAGGCATACTATTTAAATGTTGTTTTGATTTTTTTTTCTAGTATTTTTGGGCATGTCAAGTGGAAAAAAGTCAATTGATTCAGAAGAAATCAATTTTAATTCTCTTGTTGAAGCTATTAAATTGTGTTTATTTGATAGTCATATTTTGGCGAATAAATATTATTATTTAGTATATAATAATATATATTATTAATATATTTAATTATTTATACTAAACATAACTTTTTATGTCAAACTTATTAAATTTTAGCAATTTTTAATGCGTGTCTCACAACTGGAGACATTTTTTTTTTTTGAAAAAAGCGATGTGCTCGGAAAATGTATCGTAAAATTTTTTGAGTTCATCGAAACACTATACTTTCTTTTAATAAAAGTTGCGTATTTCTGTTACCTTTCGAACGGTGTATTTTAATTACAATTTCGTTTACCCGTTTACAATTTACGGGTCAAAAATGAAACCCGTCTCACAACTGGAGACTCTCCCCTACTATTGTTTATATTAAATAATCTGAAATTTGGTACATCTACATGAAATGACTTTTACAAAACCACCTATGTGTCACTAATTTCTTGATTTGGTATAATAACAATGATAGATTTTAAATTTATATTAAATTCTATTAAAAAATTTTTTTTTTAAAACAAAAAAATATATTTTATTAATTAAACTTACATTCATGAAATTTTAAATACATTTATAAAGAACGAAAATCTAAACATGCCTCGATGATTTGTGTCGGTTCCGAATATTGCAAAATTTTAAAGAAATAATGTTAATTTTTATTGGCTGACATTGTTTCTTTAATATAAGTTTTGCAGGAAATCATTTTAAAAAAATGACAAGCAATAATTAATAAAATTTATGCATACATGGTGCATAAAAAATGAAAATTTCTGATTTTCTACCCCTATACCCCCCTTTTTATGCGCTGTCGTCCCTTGACAGCTTCATAGGTTGACTAATAGAAAAACTTCTTAAATAGAGGCAAATTTTAATTAAGCTTTGCTAAATGGTTTTATCTGTAACTTTCCTTTTTAGGAGGATTTTATTGTAAATAAAAATAATTTGCTTTTATTTAATTTTTCTTACAGTGTACGTGATACATTTTATAAGACGAATTTGCTTTCGATAAATGTAAATTAAGGACTTTTTTTTCTTTTTTATGAAAAATGATTTTGTTACAAATTTATGTATTTAATTATGTTGTAATATTTAAACATTTCTTTTTTTATTTTAAAATTTTAAATATAATTTAAGTTTTCGAAATTTGAGTTTAATAAAGTGCTGAGATTGCTTTTATTGTTTTATGTGTTATAACTTTGCTTCTTAGACATTGTGTATATTTTGATAATTTATTTCGTTAAAATATTATTTTTAAATTCATCAGCTATAATTTTTAGAGAACGAGAAATAATAAGCAATATATATTTTCCATTTAAATTACATAAAAGTGAATGAGACATTTTAATTGTCTATTCAGGCATTTCTTTCAATGTTTATATCCTACTGACCTAGTCACCTGAAGTGTAACCTGATACGGTGTCGCGTAACCAAGTTCGTACACCTAATTTTAAGCATTTTCTCTAAATTTTATTTCAATTTTTTTTATTTTTTTATTTATGAATAGTACTGCGATAGAAGCTTCTAATAAAATCAATTCAAGAGTTAATTTTATTTACAATTAAAAATAATAATTGCACATTACAAGTATTAAAGCGTGGATCTTAAAAAAATTAGACTTTGCAAAAATTTCAAATTGAAATCCTTGAAAATCCTAATTTCTGTTATACTTTTCGACAATAACTCTGCAGAATTAGTTTTTAAAAAAAAATCCAATTAAAAAAAATTGAATTATTTAAAAAATTTTATTTCCATATTTACTTAAAGGATTTTTAATGATTAGAATTTTTTTTTAATTTAACTATAAACTCTAGATTTAAGAAAAAAAATCTTGTCTTTTTTTAAAATAAATTTTAAAAGAAGTCACTTTAGAAAAGGTTTATTGCTAAAATTGAGTAAAATGGAAGATGGAAATGATGAAAGTAATTTGAAAGATTCACAATGGAAATATTTTTGGAATATAAAATAAAAATTCTGTTACTAGGTTGTCTTTAATTATTGTGAGTCATTAAATTTATAAGAGATTCGGACTTAAGACTATTTTTTTAAATTTCCATTTCTAAAAGAAAATAGTTAAGTAGAGTGGGATAAAAAATTCCAAAAAAATACCATCTGAGTTTTATACATACAACAGTTATTAAATCGATCTGTAATCCATTTAGCATGTAAATTAAGAAAATTATTTTTTTCCACACGGGTATCCTAACATTTTTTTAAAGTTATGGGAAAAAATTTTTTTTTGGAAAAATAAAAATCCAAAAAAAATTTAGTTAAACTTCATTAACCCGTGCAGAAAATGCCCCACTTTGCCCTATTTAAAACAGGGTTCTGGTCGGGGCCTGGACAGTTTTCCCTATAAAGTTTTTTTTTTAAATAAAGTTTTTAGAATTCCTTTTTGTTGTAGAAGCTATTATCAATGAAAGGCAATCATTATTTTAGTTATTTAATAATTTTTTTATTTTAGGGGTTTGACTAGAATTCCTAGCCAGAACCCCAGGTAGGGTGTTCATTAGATTTTAGATAGGGTACTGATCAGGGCCTCGACAGTTTTCCTTGTTTAAATAAAGTGTAAAAAAATTAAATATCTAAAATTACTTTCAATAAAAAATCATGAACAATTGAAGAATACAATTAAAGAGAAATTATACTATCGTTTTAATAATTTTTTTATTTTGTGGGTTTGACCAGAATTTCTGGCCAAAACCCCAAGTGAGGTGTTCACTAGATATTAAATAGGGCTCTGATCAGGGCCTCGACAGTTTTCCTCGTTTGAATAAAGTGTAAATGAATTAAGTTTTTTAAATTAGTTCCCATAATAAAATTATAAACAATTGAAGAAATTAATTAAACGGAGTAATTATACTACATTTTTAAGAATTTTTTTATCTTATGGGTTTGACCAGAAATTCTGGCCAAAACCCTAAGTGGGGTTTTCTCTAGATATGAAATATGGCTCTGATCAGGGCCTCGACAGTTTTCCTCGTTTTAAAAGCATGTAAATAAATTTAATTTTTTAAAATTAACTTTTTTAATACAGTTATTTAAGTTAAAAAAGCGTGTTCTTTTAAAACACTTTATAAAATAATTATGGTAATATATTTAAGAAACGAAAATACATATAATTTTTTTCCTTTAAGTACAATATTATAATAAAGTTTATTTATTAATAATAACAACTAAATTATAAACAACGAATAATAATAGTTATAAAATAATTAATTATTATAAATTTATTTAAAAATAAAAGTTATGAATTTAAAAAATAATAATTAATAAACAATTATTAACAAATTATACTAAATGAATTTTAATAATTATTAATTTATAGGATGAATTTATCATTTGGTTTGTATATATATATAGGTATTATATTATTTTAATAATAATAATTATTCTATATTATATTAGCTTAAAGTAAGAAAATGATTCGGAGAGATTGTTAAATTTAACACCTTCAATATTTAATAACTATTTTTTAAACATAATTAATAAATTTGAATAAAATATTTATTAAATAAATATTAATTATTACTTATACATTTGAAAACAAAAATTGAGGGTTCACGTGCAATAAGGGGACGCGCAGGCTATTCGTTGTCCTCTCGCGCAGCCGCAGAATCGCTATACGCGGGGACTTTCACTTCCATGCGTATCCCCTTATTGCACGTGAACCCTCAATTATAACCTTTATTAATATTATAAAATTAAGGAGGCAGAAAGGAGCGACAACCTCCAAAAGAAAAATGAATTAATCATAAAACCAAAAATTATATTTTTCAAAATTTTTTAAGTTTTTCTATTCTTGAAATTATATTATTTTTATCATTTTCACTTTTAAATTTGTCAAAATGACTATAATACCTCATTATGTTATGTATAAATATGTTGTGTTCATTATGTTTCTAATATAATAATATTTTTAATTACAGTAATTTTATTGTAATTTCTTTTGAATAAAATTAACCTCACAAAATAGGGCAATTTTAAGAAAAACTGAGGAGGCCCTGACCAGTTTTTCCCTAAGTAGGGCATTGGTCGGGAACAGCGTCACACACTAGTCGGGCACTGGTCAGTTTCTCTACCCAGAGCCACACCAGAGATCGGGAAAACTGTCCAGTACCGTATCAGGCCCACATTTTAATTTCTGCACGGGAATCTATCACAAAGTACTCTCACTTTATGTCCGCAGGTGAGATCTACAATTTAAAAAAAATTCAACCCAAAAGCTCTTCATGATTTCGAGATATTTATGAAAATGTGATGTTTACACACACACACACATACGGAATGACATTTTTTAAAAATGTCATTTTTGAACTCCTGAGGTCGAATAACATAAAGATATGTCAAAAAATCGAACTCGAAAAATTCTGGTATTATAATACTTCCTCTATGAGGAAGTAAAATGATATAAAATATGTTGAAAAATGTAAAAAATATCAAAAAATGTAATTGACGTCGTTAAAAAAAAGCGCTAAACTTACAATTTTCGTCTCTTCATAAGATATGTCTATATAAGGCTAGGATACAGAATCAACAAAAAAATTTGAGGTAATATCATTTTTCATTTAATTTTGACTAGACGGCCGCCGCGCTGTAATGTCCCTGGATAAAAAACCGGACAGATTTCGGACTAATACGAAATTTGTCCGAAACAATGCGGTTTATGGTCAGGTTTTTGTCACCCGCAATTAATCCGGAAAAATCTGAATTCTATACGGTTTGTGAACAACTAGTGAAATCGGAGTTGGTCCGATGAAGTCCGAAATTAATCCGTGAATTTTAACTAGTGAATCCGGAATTAGTCCGAAACAGTCAAAAGTTAGTCCGGACAATTTAGTGAATGTTAATAAAAAAATAATTATACAAGTTTTACCTATTAATTATTATTACTTTATGCTACATTCATCATATTTTTCGATTTACCTATCGCAATTTTATTTACATTGACTTAAAATTTCTAACGCTTGGGGATTCGAACCTACACCTATCTAACATTATATCGCACCGAAATCGAATACACTAACCACTGTACCACGCTCGCATGGAAGTTCAAATTCATAATAGAATTTATGAAGTGCCACAAAATGAAATGACAAGAAACTAACACATCAGTGTTAATTTTAGTATTGAAACAAGATAACTAATAATACCTACTAGTAAATTTGTAAAAACAAACTGACTGCAGAATTAAATATTTTATTTATCGTAAGTAAATACCCTAAATAAAAAGTGGGACCGATTTCAGACTAATCCGGAATTTGTCCGCAACAATGCGGTTTATTGTGGAGTTTTTTCACCATGAATTAAGTTTGAAATCAATACCGTTTTTTATAACTATTGAATCCGTAATTAGTCCGGTTTAGTCTGCAGATAGTCAGATCATATGCAACTAGTAAACGCAGAATAATCCGGTTGGTTTAACCAGTGAATCCGCAGCTAATCCGAAACAGTCTGCTTATGGACAGTTTTTTGTCACACGAAATTATAATTATAGTTTGAATTTATCTGCATTTTATACAAATTGTTTTTAATATACCAATTCAATATTATAACAAAATCATTCCGGATTAAGTCTTTGAATTGGATTGATTATGGATTGTTTTGAACTGTCTGTGGATTGTACATATTTACAAAATCTAATAATAATAAGACTTATTTTCGGACTGGGGTGTTTTGATCGGATATTATTCGGATTGACGCTGACTATTACCGAATTCTTTGCAAACAGATTTCGGATTGTTCCATACTTGTTTCGGATTAAATCTTTTAACTGGATTAAATTCGGATTATTGCGGACTGATTTCGTATTTTTTACATATTGATTTCGGATTATTTCGTATTTGTTTCGGATTATACCTTTTAGTTGGATTAAATCCGGATTATTGCAGACAATTTTCGGATTGTTTCGTACTTCTTTCGGAATAGGATTTTGCCACACTTAGTTTCAAATTGTTTCGGACTAATACCGGATTTCTTGCTTACAGAGTTCGGATTGCTCCGGACATTTTGCGGATTAACTTTTTTTAACTAGATTAAACTCGCATTGTTGCGGACTGATTCCGTATTCTTTACATATTGATATCGGATAATTCCGTACTTATTTTAGAAGAATTCTTCACAGGTAATAAATTCGGATTATTGCGGACTAATTACGGACTGAATTCGTAGACATTCAGAATTACTCCGGAGTGTTTTCGGATTCAGGTTTTTGTTCGGATTGATATCAGACTATCGCGGATCATTTTCGGACCTTTTTCGTACAATTTTCGGACTAATCCGTACTAATCTGTCTGTATTTAATCCGGAATTAGTCCGAAATTTTTACCAGGGGTAATACATCCACTTCTTAATATCGATCGCTTACTCTATAGTTAAGGTATTAGTCGCGTAAAATGGTTTTCGTCAGATTTTTTTCAAATTTTGCATACTTATTCCTGAAGTATTTATCTACAGAATGAGACCAATTTAATTAATTTTGACCGTTTCAAAGCTTCAAAAAATGAATTCAAAGTTCATACATTTTGCATGGAGGGAGCACCTAATGCATGTATTGATTTTGTTTAATAATTATTTATATGATAACTAATCGTCAGATTTTGAAATAAAACTACCAAAGTATTCAACTAGATAAAACAAATGAATAAAAAAACATGACATTTTTTGACCGCGCCAAACTATAAATATATTGACAGAAAGTTAAAAGAATAACTAAATTATATGAATTTTCATACGAACGAATAGAGTGGGGAGTTAAACTATCTCTCTCACTCTCACTGACCCACTCTAGTAAGCGGCCCGGTAAACTTTTGGCCAGAGTCAGCAGCGCGACTAATACCTTAAATACCGTGCTCGAGATTTTTCTCTTATATTAAGTAATAAAAGAATTTATATTTCAGGGAATTTATATTTAATTAGTAATTACATAATTATGTTATAACAATAATAATAATTAATAATTATTATTAATTATTAGGGGAGCGTGGTCCTAAGTTGGCCGTGGGCCTAAGTTGACCACCCTGCGTTTCTCAGAGATGGTAATACTGGACGAATCTATAATTTCGTGGTGTGATATATTGATAAACCATGATATAATATATGGACCTAATTATAATCTAAGATTCTTCTACGTATTGTGAGGACAATAATATTGTTTACGACAAAAAAAATTTAATTTTTCTTGTTTTTTCGAGAGCAGCTACAAGAGATAAATAATTAAAAATTTGAAAATGAGTGTGTGCGGTAGTTCCTTCGTTTAATGTTGTAATAAGAGGTTCTGTTGATTTTTTAATTAAATTTTTTTATTAGCGTAATAATTTGAAACTTTTAAAAATCTACAGTGGTCCTAAGTTGGCCACTTATTGTTTTTGTTTGTTTTTATTTACGTTTTGCTTCTTTTTTGTGTTTTTCATCGCGAGAAAGACCGTAAAAGTGTAACGTAGGAATTAAACAAAGACAAAAAACAAAAAAAAATGGTTTAAAAAACATTAGAAAAGACATAGTACAAAAGCGCCTGTCTCCACAGCCATCCACCACTGCAAATAAATGAAATAAAACAATGCTTCATTTTCTAAACAAAAATATGTAGTTAAATAATGCGTTTTTATTCTCCTAAATGTATCAAATTTGTAAAATTTCTGCGTAATTGAAAAGAATATGCATTTCTTCCTTATACACAAGCGAAAAAAAGTGGTGGCCAACTTAGGACCGCTATTTCTGAAATGTCCAAAATGCAGCTTTTCACTATTTATTGTATTAAGACTACAAAAGCCATTCTATAACATTCTAAATACTACAAAATTATAGCAAAACGATCTCTGAATACTAATATATACTTGCCGAAGTGATTAAATTTCATTTTGTTACTATTTTTGACCAATTTGCTTAGGCGGCCAACTTAGGACCACTCTCTCCTAATTATTATTATTTATTATTATTATTGTTTATTATTCAATTATTAATTATTATTAATTAATAATTATTTGTTTTATTTTTTGTCTCTCTCTTGCAAACAACATTCGCCTGCCCCGACATTTAATGCACGAGCGAAGCAGGCACGAAAAAAATGTGAAAGATAAATAATTAATATTATATTTTCAAAAGAATTTTGCTGTTCGTACAAAATTAATTTTATGCTTCTGAAATTCTAAACGTTCTAATGAACAAAATTTCATTATTTCTTCAAATTATTAAAATTTTATTATAACATTCTGGTACGTATTAAAAAATAAATTATAAAATTTTTAATTATTTTATTTTAGTTTCTCATGTTTATTAAAATAATTTTTGAAAATAATTATATCAGCAAAAGATTTCGTTTATTTCAATATTCAGAACTTGTGGATACACTGTTAGAAATATGTATATGAATTTTCAATATAACATGTAAGTGAAGTCCATATTAATACAGGTGATTCAATTTTCAATAACATTGAGTTGAATATTCAATAGCAACTGTGATTGAAAATTCAATAACATGGAACTGAAAATTCAATAACATGGAATTGAAAATTCAATAACATGGAATTGAAAGTTCAATTATATAGAATTAGAAATTCAATAACATAAAATTGAAAATTAAGTAAGTTTGACCAGTATTGTGTATAGGTACATACACTGTAAAAATTTTTTTGGGAAAAATTCAAAAAAATTTCTTCTTTTCAGTGAATTTTACAATTAATGATGAATACACAGTGCAACACATAAAATGTGCACTAAGTTTTGACTCCAGTTTCTGAAAGTACTTATCGAAACTAGCAAAAACCTATTTCAGTTTTGCTAGATTAGCTCGGATTTAAATTTTATCGACATTTGAATTTTTTTTTGAATTTTCACATTTTTCAGTTTTCTGATACGGGCTGATGGGAACACTGGCTATAAAAAGTTTATTAAAAAATTTCGCAATGGTCAAAATTTGAAAAGCAATAATCCCTCTTTAATTAGAGAGAAAGAAAAAAAATTTGGTCGAAAATTGTTCCAGTTACGAATTTTTTTGGCTTGTTTACATTTTTTGGTTTTATGAAACGGGCGGGTGAGAAAGCTGGCTATTAAAAGATTATAAAAAAAAATTCGTAGTGGTAATCATTTGAAGAGCAATAATTCCTCTTTAATTTCTGACTTTAAAAAAAAAATTTGGTCAAAAATTGTTCGAGTTATGAATTTTTTTTTACTTTTTCACATTTTTGGTTTTTTGATAAAGCGGGTGGAAATGCTGGCTATTAAAAGTTTATAAAAAAAATTGCAATGGTCACCATTTGAAGAGCAGTAATTCCTCCCTATAGTTTCTGTCATTGAAAAAAAAATTTGGTCAAAAATTGTTCGAGTTATGAATTTTTTTCGTACTTTTTCAAATTTTTTTTGTTTTTGATCTGGGCGGGTGAGAACGCTGGTTATTAAATTTTTCTTTTTTAAAAACGCAATGGTCACATTTTGCAGAGCAATAATTCTTCTTTAATTTCTGTCAAAGAAAAAAAATTTGGTCAAAAATTGTTCTAATTATTCTTTTTTTTAACTTTTTCACATTTTTCGGTTTTTGATACGGGCGGGTGGGGACGCTGGCTATTAAAAATAAATTTAAAAAATTCACAACGGTCAAATTTTAAAATGCAATAATTAACTATAATAATCTTCGAATTCATTCAGTCTGTCCAGAGCGTGTACATTCCGTCCGCAGTGAGAGAGAAAGATTGATAGAGAGAAAGAGAGGGAAGTATCGCCTGCCCTTTTAGTTTAGAGTAGGAGCGAAGGAGAGGTGAATAATTAAGAAAGTAACGCCTACTTTTCTGTTTAGAAAGAGGTATCATGTTTTCTCCCTTTTCTGTGTCAGATAGAAAGAGTGCAACAAGAATTGGTAGGGGAAGGAAAAGTGGGGAATTTCACTTTTAAGCGAAAATACTAAAAGGGGGTCTTAATTGTTTATTGGCTGATTATTTTTCTCTTCTCATCTCAGACAGAAGGAGTGAATGAGAGGAAGATAGAGAACGAGGTATGAAAAGTAACGGAAGTACGAGTAAGGGTTTCAATTTCAAAGAGTATCTTTATTAAAAAATCTTTAAAATTTTCTACTTTACAGTTGAATTTGATTTTCTATTAATAATAATTGTGAAAATTTGAACTCAGTGAAATATTTTGTTAGAGTAAATAAATTTATTTTGGTTAATGTTTTGGGATAATTTTTGATTTAATTTTTTTCAATTATATTAGTTAAGATATTATTGCACTTTTTATATATTTATTTGTATATTAATAATAATATTATATTAAATTATATAATAATTATTAATATATTAATTATTAATTCTATTATAATATTATATAATATATATATTAATTAATATATATATTATATATTATTATATATTATATATTATTATTATATATATTATTAATATATATATTATAATATATATATTATTATTATTATTATTATATTATCTTTATCTCTACCCTAAGACTTTTAGGAGCATTATTAACCTCTTTAATTTGTATAAAACAAATTGATATAAAAAAATTAGTAGCCTATTCATCCGTAGTTCATATAAGTCTTATAGTTACTGGATTAATTTCTATAAGATTAACAGGAATCCTAGGTAGCTTAATTATAATAATTAGTCATGGTCTATGTTCATCTGCTTTATTTTTTTTAGTAAATATTTCTTACAGACGACTAAAATCACGAAGAATACTTTTAAATAAAGGTTTAATAAATATTACCCCTTCCTTAACTTTATTTTGAT
Source organism: Leptopilina heterotoma (assembly GCF_015476425.1). Taxonomy (NCBI): domain Eukaryota; kingdom Metazoa; phylum Arthropoda; class Insecta; order Hymenoptera; family Figitidae; genus Leptopilina; species Leptopilina heterotoma. The sequence goes on from NW_025111155.1 coordinate 780,473, forward strand.
TTATATTAAATATTTTTAATATAGGGGCCCCTCCTTCTCTTAATTTAGTTAGTGAAATTTTATTAATTAATAGAATCTTAAATTTTAGATTAAATTTAATTCCCTTAATTATAATTTTAAGATTTACAAGTGTTTTATACTCAATATATTTTTTTATAACAACACAACATGGAATATTAAATAAAAATATTAATATATTTATTTCAATCTCAATACAAGAATTCTTAGCTTTACTACTTCACCTAATTCCTTTATTTATTATAACAATAAATTTTTATTATTTAAATAATTTAAATTTAAAATATTGATTTGTGGAATCAAAAATATATCTAAAGATATTTTAAATTATAATTAATTCCCTTTATTCCAATTCTTTACTTATTTTAAGAACATTAACTTTTTTTTATAGATTAACATTAATTTTTTTCAAATCTATTTTCTTTATTAAATGAAATATTATTTCTTTAATAAATATAAATTTTGAATTAAATTTTATATTAGACTGACTAAGCCTAATATTTATTAGAGTTGTAATATTCATTTCCTCCATAGTAATATTATATAGAAAAGAATACATAATTATAGAAAATAAAAAATTTATTTTATTATAATTTTAATACTTTTTGTAATCTCTATAATTTTAATAATTTTATGCCCTAATATATTAAGAATTATTTTAGGTTGAGACGGATTAGGATTAATTTCTTTTTGTTTGATTATCTACTATCAATCTTCAAATTCATTCAACTCTGGAATATTAACATTATTAACTAATCGAATTGGAGATATTATACTTTTAATCCTCATTTTTCTAGGTATAAATTTTAGATCATGAAATTTTTCTCTTTACTATTCTAATTCTTACACACTACCTTCAATTATTTTAATTATAATTATAACTAAAAGGGCCCAAATCCCTTTTTCTATATGACTACCTGCTGCAATAGCTGCCCCCACTCCAGTTTCTTCTCTTGTTCACTCTTCAACATTAGTAACAGCAGGAGTATACGTAATAATTCGATTCAATTTTATATTTACAAAAATAACTTTACCCCTTTTAATTATTGGGTTAATAACTTTACTTCTAGCTAGAATTAATGCTATATTTGAATTTGACTTAAAAAAAATTATTGCTTTTTCAACTTTAAGACAACTAGGGTTAATAATTCATATACTAGCCTATCAATTACCAAATTATGTATTTTTTCATCTTATTTCTCACGCTATATTTAAATCTTTATTATTTTTATGTTCAGGAATCATAATTCATTTTTTAATAAATTTACAAGATATTCGATTAATAGGTTCTTTAATTTATGAATCTCCTTTAGTAATCATATTTTTTAACTACTCTAATTTATCCCTCTGTGGCTTTCCTTTTCTCTCAGGATTTTACTCTAAAGATTTAATATTTGAAATAACACTTAACTTTCTTATTAATCCATTCATTATAACTTTAATATACTTTTCTATCTCTTTAACTATTTTTTATTCTTTTCGACTCATATTTTATTTAACTTTTAATATACCACATTCTAGTCCTATAACCCTAAAAAAAGATAATATTTTAATAAATTTCTCTATTTTCATATTATTTATTATATCTATTATTTTTGGTAACTTAATCAATTGATTAAGATTTAATAGAATTGATACAAGAATTTTAAATTTAGAAATAAAAAATTTAATTCACTATATAATAATATTTAGAATTTTATTAATTTTAAATTCTTTAAACTACACAAATTACTTTAATTCATGACTTTTATACAACATCATTCCTATTTGTAAAAATTTTATATTTTTAAGACAATTATCTTTTTCAATAAATTTTTTTACCTTTAATATAATTAATAAACTATTTTATTTAAACGAAACTATATGAAATGAATTTTACACTAAATTAATATTTAACTTTATATTTTTTAAACAAAAAAAATTTTTATCCTATTTTTTTAATACTTTAATAGATATATTTATACTACTCCTATTAATTATAATTTTAATTTTCATTTTAAGTTAATAGAAAATTTTAATCTCTTTAATGTATATTCAAAATACATATTTTAACAAATTCATTAACTTAAATCTTTAACCTTTTACTATTAATATATAATTAATAAAATTCATTTAATAAAGTTTAAAAAAATTAAATAATTTAAAATTACAACTAAAAATCTTTTCCAAATTAATATTATAAGTTTATCATATCGAATTCGAGGAAATCTTCCTCGAAATAAAATAATTAAAATTATTACCCTCACTCTTCCCACTATCCTAACACTATTAATATTAAGTATAAAATAAAATAATATAAATAAATAACTTATTAACATAATTATACCATATTCAGATAAAAAAATTAACACAAATCCTCCTGCTATATACTCTGTATTAAACCCAGATACTAATTCAGATTCACCCTCAGCTAAATCAAAAGGAGTACGATTCAATTCCGCCACAACTCTAACTAAAAATATTAACATTACCCCTCATATATAAATAGAAGCCCAAATTTTATCTTGAACTCTTGACATCTTAAACATATCAAATCTTTCAATTAAAAATAAACTTCTTAAAATAATTAAAATTAAACTAACTTCATAAGAAATAGATTGTGAAATCGCACGAATTCTCCCTAATATTGAATATAAAGAATTAGAAGATCAACCTCTTAACATCATTATATAAACCCCCAATCTTAAAAAACAAATAAATAATAAAATTCTTACTTCTCTAATTCTTATATTAAAAAAATTAGGTATAATAACTCATAAAATTAATATTAATAATAACCTTAAACAAGGTCTTAAAAAATAAATTATATAATTTAAATTTTTTACAAAAAATAACTCTTTCCTTAATAACTTTAAAGCATCTCTAATAGGCTGTAAAATACCTTTAAATAAAATTTTATTTGGCCCTTTACGAATTTGAACATACCCTAAAATTTTTCGTTCTAATAAAGTTAAAAAAGCTACTCCAATTAATACTATAATAATGACAATTAAACTCCTTACTAAATACTCTAACCAATATATTTCATAAATTTTTAATAAAAATACTTATTTTATTTATGAAACTTAAATTCATTGCACTAATCTGCCATATTAAAATAATTTATAAAAATTTTATCCTTTTAACTTTGAAAATTAATAGTCTTACTAACTTAAAATTATTTAATAAAAATAAGTTAATAAAACTTTTAGATTCATAATCTAACAATAGACAAAAAAATTCTTTTTTATTACCCCCCCCCAATGATAATTAATGATAATTAATGATAATTAATGATAATTAATGATAATTAATGATAATTAATGATAATTAATGATAATTAATGATAATTAATGATAATTAATGATAATTAATGATAATTAATGATAATTAATGATAATTAATGATAATTAATGATAATTAATGATAATTAATGATAATTAATGATAATTAATTATAATTAATGATAATTAATGATAATTAATGATAATTAATGATAATTAATGATAATTAATGATAATTAATGATAATTAATGATAATTAATGATAATTAATGATAATTAATGATAATTAATGATAATTAATGATAATTAATGATAATTAATGATAATTAATGATAATTAATGATAATTAATGATAATTAATGATAATTAATGATAATTAATGATAATTAATGATAATTAATGATAATTAATGATAATTAATGATAATTAATGATAATTAATGATAATTAATGATAATTAATGATAATTAATGATAATTAATGATAATTAATGATAATTAATGATAATTAATGATAATTAATGATAATTAATGATAATTAATGATAATTAATGATAATTAATGATAATAAAACTTTAATTTATATAACTTATTACATCATAATAATCCTTTACTCAGGCATATCATTTACTAAAATAATAATTTTATTATTAATATAATCAATTTATATTTAATTAATTCCTAAAATTAACACACTAATCTGCCATAATAATTTTGTATATAATAATATTATTTATTCCCTAAAATCCCAAAAATTTTTGTGCTAGTTTAATAAAACACCAATATACAATTTTTATTCCCCCCCCTTCCTTAAAATTTTGAATAAGTTACTTTAACTATATATTTAAGTCGAAATTAAATTCTAAAACTTTAGATTTATCCAATTACTAAAATCAATTTAATGACCCTTCTTTAAATTCATAATAAAGACCTAACACTAAAATTAATATAATTATACAAAAAATATATTTATAAAAAAATCATTTTTCTTGAATTAAAATAATTCTAGGTAAAATTAAAGTAATTTCCACATCAAAAATTAAAAAAATAATTCTAATCAAATAAAATTGAATAGAAAAAGGTACCTTTCTATATGATATTGGATCAAACCCACATTCAAAAGAAGATATTTTATTTCGACACTTAAATATCTTTTTAGATAAAATTAAATTAATACCTATAATTAATCCTCCTAAAATTATAATAATTATATTTAAAATGATAAATATATACATATAAAAATTTAAAAATTATCAATGTCATCAATAAACTAAAATATAAACAAAAATTCATACTACATCAACAAAATGTCAATATCATGAAGCTGCCTCAAACCCAAAATGATGAAATTCATTTAAATGATTAACCCTTATCCGAATTAAAATAATTAATAAAAAAATTCTTCCAATAACTACATGTCCCCCATGAAATCCAGTTGTTAAAAAAAAAATTGAACCAAATACAGAATCACTTATAGAAAAAGTAGCCTCATAATATTCTATATACTGAATTACTGAAAAAATCCTTCCTAATATAATTGTACCAAAAAGCCCTACTTGTCTTCTTTCATTATCTCTATTTAAAATACTATAATGTCTTCAAGTTACTAAAACTCCAGATGATAATAAAATTACTGTATTTAATAAAGGAAGTTGAAAAGGATCAAATTGAAGAATGTTCCTTGGAGGTCAAACTCCTCCAACTTCAATGTTTGGAGATAAAGATGAATGAAAAAAAGTTCAAAAAAAAGATAAAAAAAATATTACTTCAGATAAAATAAATAACATTATCCCTAACTTTAATCCGTCCACAACTCGTCTTAAATGACTCCCTTGAAAAGTTCCTTCACGAATTACATCTCGTCACCATTGAATTCTACATAAAATAATTGACAAAAGACCTAAATTTATTAAATAAATAAATTTATCACTGAATAATATAATTCCTCCAATTATAGTTCTCATAACTCTAAATGATCTTAAAATAGGTCAAGGTCTCACCGTTACTAAATGAAAAATTAAATTATGTAATATTTTCATAATTAGTTTCTGAAGAATATAAAACTCTTAGAATAGAATAAACATAAGACTGAATAAAAGAAACAGCAACTTCTAACACTATTAAAATACATTGAATCAAAACCAATAAAAATACCATTATCCCTAAAATTTCATGTGACTGCCTTATTAAAGTAATTAAAAGATGACCGGCAATAATATTAGCAGATAAACGAACTGATAAAGTTAAAGGACGAATAATATTCCTAATAAATTCAATCATTACTATAAAAGGTATTAAAACATCTGGTGTTCCTTGAGGAGTTAAATGAACCAATATATGATTAAAGAAATTAACCCACCCAAAGATTATTATTCTTACTCAAATTATTAAAGAAACTGTAACTGTAATACAAATATGCCTTGTTCTAGAAAAAATATAAGGGAATAAACTCACAAAATTATTAAGTATAATAAAAATAAATAAAAATATAAATAATAAAACATTTAATTTATTAAAATTAATTAAAGAAATTTTAATCTCATTAACTACCCCCATTAAAATTAATTTTCATACTATACAATATTTTCTTGATAAAACTCAATATAATTGAGGAATAAATAAACTTAATATTAGGATCCTTACTCAATTTAAAGAATAATCAATTCTTCTAGAAGGATCAAAAACTCTAAATAAATTAGTTATCATTTAACGGTCCATTTACTTACCAAAACTTTATCTTTTTTAATTTTTGTTAAATAAATTTTTAAAAAAAATCCTCTCATTAAAATTATGTAATAAATTCATAAAATCCATAAATACATTATTAAAAATAATCAATATATTGGCTTTATCTGAGGAATTAATTAAGAGTACTAATAAATATTACTATAAATAATTTAAAAAATTATTACTTTAAACTTAAGTTACTTAATTAAATTAAATTAGACTATTTTTTATTCTTCAATAAAATCTTCTATATAATCTATAAAATTTTCCACTCCCCTCCCTTCAATAATAATAGGTATAAATCTATGAGCCATTCCACAAATTTCTGAACATTGTCCTAAATGAAAACCAGGTAAAGATATATTAACTCTTCCCTGATTTAACCGCCCAGGAACAGCATCAACTTTAATTCCTACTGAAGGAACAGCAAATGAGTGAATTACATCCTCAGAAGAAATTAAAAATCGAATTTGTACATCTATTGGTAACACTAAATTCTCTGTTCTATCTAGTAAACGAAACCTCCTTAAAATAATATCTTTTACTATATATGAATCCACTCTTTTTCTTATAAAATCAGAATATTCATAAGACCAATACCATTGATGTCCCACTACTTTAACTGTTAAAAAAGGAGAATAAACCTCATCTAATATATATAAAATTTTTATTGAAGGAACCCCCAAAATTACTAAAGTAAAAATAGGAATAATAGTTCAAATAATTTCAATCTCTTGTCTTTCTACTATTAAAACAACCAATTTATTTAAAGAAACATTTATAATAATTCATAAAATTAAAACTACAATAATTAAATTAATTAATAAAGTAAAATCATGAAATATTATTATTCATTCTATTATTGGAGAAGCAGAATCTTGTAATATTAAAATAAATCATTCTTTCATTTTTTACTTAATTTGCAATGAACCTTCTAAATATGAATGTATTAAAGGAGGGGCTAAATGTAATCACTCTACTGATACTATTAAATAATTTTTAAATAACACTAATCGCTCTACTATAAAAGATTCTCAAATAATATAAATTAATATAAGTATTCTTACAATTGAGATTAATGAACCAATTGATGAAACTATATTTCATATTAAATATCTATCAGGATAGTCAGAATACCGTCGAGGTATCCCTCTTAACCCTAAAAAATGTTGAGGAAAAAAAGTTATATTAACCCCAATAAATATAACAAAAAATTGAGTTATTAACCATTTTGAATTTAAAGTAAATCCAGTAATTAAAGGAAATCAAAAAATAAATCCTCCAATAATAGAAAATACAGCTCCTATTGATAAAACATAATGAAAATGAGCCACAACATAATAAGTATCATGCATAACTATATCTAAAGAAGAATTTGATAAAGTAACCCCTGTTATCCCTCCTAAAGAAAATAAAAAAATAAATCCAATAACCCATATTATTACCACTCTAAAATCTACTTTCACTCCTATCATTGTAGCTAACCATCTAAACACTTTAATTCCTGTAGGAACAGCAATAATTATAGTTACTGATGTGTAATAAGCTCGAGTATCCACATCTATACCTACTGTAAATATATGATGGCCTCATACAATAAATCCTAATCCTCCAATTGAAATTATAGCATACATTATACCTAACCTTCCAAAAGACCCCTTTTTACCACATTCAGTAAAAATTATATGAGAAACTATTCCAAATCCAGGTAAAATTAAAATATAAACTTCAGGATGCCCAAAAAATCAAAATAAATGTTGATACAAAATTGGATCTCCTCCTCCAACAGGATCATAAAAAGAAGTATTTAAATTTCGATCAAATAATAATATTGTAATTCCTCCTGCTAAAACAGGTAATGATAACAATAAAAGAATAGTTGTTAAAAAAATTGCTCAAACAAATAATGTAATTTTATCTATTGATATTAAATAAGGTCGTATATTAATAATTGTTGAAATAAAATTAATAGACCCTAAAATTGAAGATACCCCCCTTAAATGTAATGAAAAAATTACTAAATCAGTTGAAACCCCAGGATGTCTATCTCTAAGAGATAAAGGAGGGTAAACAGTTCATCCTGTTCCTGCCCCTTGGTCAATTATTATTCTTGCTAATATTAAAATCATAGAAGGAAATAAAAGTCATAAACTTATATTATTTAAACGTGGAAATGCTATATCAGGAACTGTAAGTATTAATGGAATTAAATAATTCCCAAATCCTCCAACTATAATTGGTATAACTATAAAAAAAATTATAATAAATGCATGAGCAGTAACAATAGAATTATAAATTTGATCATTATTAATTAATTGACCTGGTATACCTAACTCTATCCGAACAATCAACCTTAACCCTGCCCCTACTATCCCTGATCAAATTCCAAATATAAAATATATAATACCAATATCTTTATGATTTGAAGAAAAAAATCATTTATTAATATAATGACACAATTAATTTTAATTAAAAAATTATTTTTTCAATGTAAATGAAATATTTTAAATTAAATTAAAAATTAAAGTAATACGCCTAATTTAAATATTATCTAATTTAAGTAATATGTCTGATTTAAGTAATAAACTGTAAATTTATTCAAAAATATAAAACTATTTTATTACTAATAATATTACTAAAAATAATATTAATAAAATATTAATAAATATTAATTTAACTTTATTTTTTTCTACACTTAACTTAAGAATTCTTTTAGGAACAAGAACCAATATACTTCTATTTCTTTGAATAATAATTGAAATAAATATAATTTCATTTATCCCAATTTTATACTTTTTAAACACCCCTTCCAATAAAGATATTTTTATAAAATATTTTCTAATTCAAAGATTTAGATCCTCTTTAATATTAATATCTATATTCTTTTATTCTTTAATAAACTATTCAACTTTATTTTTATTAATAATTTTATTATCCATTTTAATAAAAATAGGAACCTGACCATTTTTATGATGATATATACATTTATTAATTAATATAGATTGATCAAGAAATTTTTTATTAATAACTTTACAAAAAATTTTACCTTTCTATCTATTTCATAATATTAATTCATTTAAAGAAACTCCTTACATAATTAATTTAATTTACTTAATTTTAATTTTTAATTTAATTTCCAGATTCTTTATAATTATAAATACTAATTTGTTAAAACTTATTATTAGATCCTCATCTATAAATCAAATAACTTGATTCCTAAATTTATTAATTTGAGACTATTCAATATGATCTTATTACTTTATAATTTACTTTATTATTTTATTTTTAACTACACTTTATTTAATTTTTTTAATTTAACTTTTATTCACGATATTCATTTTATTACATTTTATTACAAAATTTTAATTTTAATTTTAATAATCTTTTTTACTATATTACCTCCAACAATTAATTTTTATTTAAAAGTTTTATCAATTAAAATTTTTACTTTAAATTCATACTTTTTTATTTCATTTATTATATTATGTTTATCAACAATTTTTGCTTTCTTTTATTTAAAAATTTTATTCCCCTCAATTTATTTTTTAAAACTTCTAATTATTTTTATTTCAACAATTTTATCAAAATTGATAAAATACTTTTAATTTATTTAATAACTATTTACCTTACATTATTTTATTGAATATTTTAAATTCAAATGAATAATAGTTAAAATATTATAACATTTAATTTGCACTTAAAAATTATTTTTATTAAAAAATTTATTTTTAATTAAAACCAAATAGAGGTAAATTAATGTTAATAATTTTATTGAAATTAAATTTCTAATTAATTAAAATGTAGTTTAAAAAAAAACATTATAATTTCATTATAAAAATTTATAATTATAATATTTTAAATGCCACAATATATTGAATATTTCATTATTGTCCATCAAGATGTTATTTACTATGTAATTTGATTTATTTTCTAAAATATTTTATTCCTACAATTTTAATTTTTTCATAAGATTCTTAAATTATTACATAACTTAAACATTTTGTAATTTACACATTAATAAAATATTCATTTTCATCTATATTATCCTTATTTACTTTACTTATTTCTATTCTTTTTACCCTTTTTAATTTATTATATAAAATATATTTTTTACTAAAATTAATTTCCTTTAATATTTTTAATATATTAATATATTAAAAATTTAATATTCTATCAGGTCTAAATTTTATATTAAATTAAAAATTTTAAGATCTTTCTTTTGCCTCTTTTTCTTAAATTTCTTCCAAATCCTATGAGGAAAACCAGTTTTCCATTCCTGACAAAAGTCACTCGATAAAAATAGTTCACTTAATTAGAAATTATGATTTTATTTAATCTATTCCTTATAAATATGATTAAAGTTTCCCCCTCCCTATTAATAGATATTTATTTCCCATTTCTTTTAGATATAAAAATTAGCATTTTTAAAAAAAATGCTTCAAATTTTTACAAATTTTTACAAATTTTTACAAATTTTTACAAATTTTTACAATTTTTACAATTTTACAAATTTTAATTTTTAATTAAATACAAAATTACACCTAATCATATAACAAATTCTTTTTTATTCAATTTATTATAATTTTAATTTTTAAATTAAAATTTTTACTACACTATAAAATCATTACTAACTTTAAATTTCTAATTAATTAAAATGTAGTTTAAAAAAAACATTATAATTTCATTATAAAAATTTATAATTATAATATTTTAAATGCCACAATATATTGAATATTTCATTATTGTCCATCAAGATGTTATTTACTATGTAATTTGATTTATTTTCTAAAATATTTTTATTCCTACAATTTTAATTTTTCATAAGATTCTTAAATTATTACATAACTTAAACATTTTGTAATTTACACATTAATAAAATATTCAATTTTCATCTATATTATCCTTATTTACTTTACTTATTTCTATTCTTTTTACCCTTTTAATTTATTATATAAAATATATTTTTTACTAAAATTAATTTCCTTTAATATTTTTAATATATTAATATATTAAAATTTAATATTCTATCAGGTCTAAATTTTATATTAAATTAAAAATTTTAAGATCTTTCTTTTGCCTCTTTTTCTTAAATTTCTTCCAAATCCTATGAGGAAAACCAGTTTTCCATTCCTGACAAAAGTCACTCGATAAAAATAGTTCACTTAATTAGAAATTATTGATTTTATTTAATCTATTCCTTATAAATATGATTAAAGTTTCCCCCTCCCTATTAATAGATATTTATTTCCCATTTCTTTTAGATATAAAAATTAGCATTTTTAAAAAAAATGCTTCAAATTTTTACAAATTTTTACAAATTTTAATTTTTAATTAAATACAAAATATACACCTAATCATATAACAATTCTTTTTTATTCAATTTATTATAATTTTAATTTTTAAATTAAAATTTTTACTACACTATAAAATCATTACTAACTTTAAATTTCTAATTAATTAAAATGTAGTTTAAAAAAAACATTATAATTTCATTATAAAAATTTATAATTATAATATTTTAAATGCCACAATATATTGAATATTTCATTATTGTCCATCAAGATGTTATTTACTATGTAATTTGATTTATTTTCTAAAATATTTTATTCCTACAATTTTAATTTTTCATAAGATTCTTAAATTATTACATAACTTAAACATTTTGTAATTTACACATTAATAAAATATTCAATTTTCATCTATATTATCCTTATTTACTTTACTTATTTCTATTCTTTTTACCCTTTTAATTTATTATATAAAATATATTTTTTACTAAAATTAATTTCCTTTAATATTTTAATATATTAATATATTAAAAATTTAATATTCTATCAGGTCTAAATTTTATATTAAATTAAAAATTTTAAGATCTTTCTTTTGCCTCTTTTTCTTAAATTTCTTCCAAATCCTATGAGGAAAACCAGTTTTCCATTCCTGACAAAAGTCACTCGATAAAAATAGTTCACTTAATTAGAAATTATTGATTTTATTTAATCTATTCCTTATAAATATGATTAAAGTTTCCCCCTCCCTATTAATAGATATTTATTTCCCATTTCTTTTAGATATAAAAATTAGCATTTTTAAAAAAAATGCTTCAAATTTTTACAAATTTTTACAAATTTTTAATTATTTTAATTAAATACAAAATATACACCTAATCATATAACAAATTCTTTTTTATTCAATTTATTATAATTTTAATTTTTAAATTAAAATTTTTACTACACTATAAAATCATTACTAACTTTAAATTTCTAATTAATTAAAATGTAGTTTAAAAAAAACATTATAATTTCATTATAAAAATTTATAATTATAATATTTTAAATGCCACAATATATTGAATATTTCATTATTGTCCATCAAGATGTTATTTACTATGTAATTTGATTTATTTTCTAAAATATTTTATTCCTACAATTTTAATTTTTTCATAAGATTCTTAAATTATTACATAACTTAAACATTTTGTAATTTACACATTAATAAAATATTCAATTTTCATCTATATTATCCTTATTTACTTTACTTATTTCTATTCTTTTTACCCTTTTAATTTATTATATAAAATATATTTTTTACTAAAATTAATTTCCTTTAATATTTTTAATATATTAATATATTAAAAATTTAATATTCTATCAGGTCTAAATTTTATATTAAATTAAAAATTTTAAGATCTTTCTTTTGCCTCTTTTTCTTAAATTTCTTCCAAATCCTATGAGGAAAACCAGTTTTCCATTCCTGACAAAAGTCACTCGATAAAAATAGTTCACTTAATTAGAAATTATTGATTTTATTTAATCTATTCCTTATAAATATGATTAAAGTTTCCCCCCTCCCTATTATAGATATTTATTTCCCATTTCTTTTAGATATAAAAATTAGCATTTTTAAAAAAATGCTTCAAATTTTTACAAATTTTTACAAATTTTTACAAATTTTACAAATTTTATTTAATTAAATACAAAATATACACCTAATCATATAACAAATTCTTTTTTATTCAATTTATTATAATTTTAATTTTTAAATTAAAATTTTTACTACACTATAAAATCATTACTAACTTTAAATTTCTAATTAATTAAAATGTAGTTTAAAAAAACATTATAATTTCATTATAAAAATTTATAATTATAATATTTTAAATGCCACAATATATTGAATATTTCATTATTGTCCATCAAGATGTTATTTACTATGTAATTTGATTTATTTTCTAAAATATTTTTATTCCTACAATTTTAATTTTTCATAAGATTCTTAAATTATTACATAACTTAAACATTTTGTAATTTACACATTAATAAAATATTCAATTTTCATCTATATTATCCTTATTTACTTTACTTATTTCTATTCTTTTTACCCTTTTAATTTATTATATAAAATATATTTTTTACTAAAATTAATTTCCTTTAATATTTTTAATATATTAATATATTAAAAATTTAATATTCTATCAGGTCTAAATTTTATATTAAATTAAAATTTTAAGATCTTTCTTTTGCCTCTTTTTCTTAAATTTCTTCCAATCCTATGAGGAAAACCAGTTTTCCATTCCTGACAAAAGTCACTCGATAAAAATAGTTCACTTAATTAGAAATTATTGATTTTATTTAATCTATTCCTTATAAATATGATTAAAGTTTCCCCCTCCCTATTAATAGATATTTATTTCCCATTTCTTTTAGATATAAAAATTAGCATTTTTAAAAAAAATGCTTCAAATTTTTACAAATTTTTACAAATTTTTACAAATTTTACAAATTTTAATTTTTAATTAAATACAAAATATACACCTAATCATATAACAAATTCTTTTTTATTCAATTTATTATAATTTTAATTTTTAAATTAAAATTTTTACTACACTATAAAATCATACTAACTTTAAATTTCTAATTAATTAAAATGTAGTTTAAAAAAAACTTAAATTTCATTATAAAATTTATAATTATAATATTTTAAAATGCACAATATATTGAATATTTCATTATTGGTCCATCAAGATGGTATTTACTATGTAATTTGATTTATTTTCTAAAATATTTTTATTCCTACAATTTTAATTTTTTCATAAGATTCTTAAATTATTACATAACTTAAACATTTGTAATTTTACACATTAAATAAATATTCAATTTCATCTATATTATCCTTATTTACTTTACTTATTTCTATTCTTTTTACCCTTTTAATTTTATATAAAATATATTTTTACTAAAATTAATTTCCTTTAATATTTTTAATATATAATATATTAAAAATTTAATATTCTATCAGGTCTAAATTTTATATTAAATTAAAAATTTTAAGATCTTTCTTTTGCCTCTTTTTCTTAAATTTCTTCCAAATCCTATGAGGAAAACCAGTTTTCCATTCCTGACAAAATTCACTCGATAAAAATAGTTCACTTAATTAGAAATTATTGATTTTATTTAATCTATTCCTTATAAATATGATTAAAGTTTCCCCCTCCCTATTAATGATATTTATTTCCCATTTCTTTTAGATATAAAAATTAGCATTTTTAAAAAAAATGCTTCAAATTTTTATTTTAAAATTAAATATCCCCCTTTCTAAAATTATAAACCACACCTACACAGAATTTAAATGATTTAAGAAATAAAAATGATTCACCTATTAAAGATTAGACTAATCTAATTTTTTTTTTATTATGTCCCTATAAATTAAATTAATTTTAGAAAGTATTTTCTGAAAATTATACCAGTTTACTTTAAACTAATTTTTTATTGAAATAAAATAGTATTTTATTTTATATTATATAATTATATATTTAAAGATAAATTTATCATTTAATATCTTCAATATTATATTTTAAATAAATTATTTTAAAATTATTCAATAAATAACTTTAATATGAATATTATATTATAAAAATTTAACTAAATGTAATTATTTATTTATTTATTATTTAAAATTATTTAATAACTACTAATAAAGTCCTTCGTACAATATTAAATTTATATTAAAGATAGAAACCAATCTGGCTTACACCGATTTTAACTCAAATCATGTAAAATTTTAAAAGTCGAACAGACTTAATATTAAAAATCTCCTTAATATGTATTTTAATTCAACACCGAGGTCATAAACATTTTTATCAATAAGACTTTCTAAAAATATTATGCTGTTATCCCTAAAGTAACTTAATCTAATACTTTTAATTAAACACTCTTTTAAATTTTTATCTATCTATATAACATTTATAAAAAAATTAAATATTTTTTCATTACCCCAATATAATAAATACTTAATTTAAATCAATAATATTTATCTAAATCATTTATTTATAAAGTTTTATAGGGGCTTCTCGTCTATTAAAATTTAATAAGATTTTTTACTTATAAATAAATTTAAAATTTTAATTTTAATAAAGTATATATTTATTAATCTTTCATACAATTTTTTTCAATTATAAAAACTTTTTATTACGTACCTTAGTAACAATCACAAATATTGAGTATTTAAAATTGTCCATTGAGCAGACTAGAATTTAAATAAATTAATTTTAAAGACATGTTTTTAATAAACAGGTAAATATAAATTTTGCTTAATTCATTAAAATTAATTTACTAATAAAAATTTATACATAAATTCCAAAAAATTGTTTTCCTAATTTAATCAGATTACTAATAAAAAATATTTATAATTACTTTTAATATATGTAAATAAAAACACTATTAAGAAATTAAATATTAAAAATTAATGTAAAATAAATAATGCACCATTTTTTCTAAAATTAAAAATTTAAATTATATACTTAAAATTAATTATATTAATCTATTATTTAATTGAAATTTAAAGTTAATCCTTGTAAAAGTATTTAAGTTTTATTGTACATATACTATATAATTTAACTAAAGTATGTACTA
>NW_025111156.1:0-2500 GCF_015476425.1 Leptopilina heterotoma
TTAACTTATTACCCATGTGACTTGTGGCCAATCTTTATATAATGGACAAGTGCAAACTATTTGATTTGTAACAACTCTATATACTTTGGACTTGTGATCACTCTGAATATAGTGGACGTGTGACAACTTATATTCATGGAACATTGTGAACACTCTCACATAATGGACATATGCAAACAATTGTACTTGTGACAACTCCATATGCGTTTAATAAATTGGACAAGTGGTAACTCTATATACCTCGGACATGTGAACACTCTTTTATAATGGACAAGTGCAAACTATTTGATTTGTAACAACTCTATCTACTTTGGACGTGGATCACTCTGTATATAATGGACTTGTGACAACTTTATATTCATGGACTTGTGAACACTATCTACATAATGGACATGTGCAAACTATTGTATTTTTAAAAACCTATATACCTTGGACTTGTGAACACTTTTAATAAATTGGACAAGTGATAACTCTATATACCTTGGACATGTGAACACTCTTTATAAATTGGACAAGTGCAAAACTATTGTACATGTGACAACTCAACTTATATTATACCATGGACTTGTGATCACTCTTAATACAAATGAATAAGTGATAACTCTATATATCTTGGACTTGTGATCACTCTTATATAGCGGACAAAAGTAAACTTAGGACTGTGATCACTTTGATTATAGTGGACAAGTGTAAACTATTTCATTTGTTACAACTCTATAAACCATG
Source organism: Leptopilina heterotoma (assembly GCF_015476425.1). Taxonomy (NCBI): domain Eukaryota; kingdom Metazoa; phylum Arthropoda; class Insecta; order Hymenoptera; family Figitidae; genus Leptopilina; species Leptopilina heterotoma. The sequence goes on from NW_025111156.1 coordinate 727, forward strand.
GACATGTGAACACTCTTTATACATTGGACAAGTTGTAAACTATTGGACTTGTGACAAACTCTAGAAACCTTGGACATGTGAACACTCTTTATACATTGGACAAGTTGTAAACTATTGGACTTGTGACAACTCTATATACCTTGGACTTGTGAACACTCTTTATACATTGGACAAGTGGTAAACTTTAGGACAAGTGATGTCTCTGAAAGCAATGCGAACGGGGACTTAGAAAATTTTTTGCGATCGGATATGAGTTGGGTTTAGACGATGAGAGACAATTTTTCAAAATGATCACTCGGCTACTAGCTTTGAGGAGGAAGCAATGCTTGAGAAGGAAGGCTTGTAATAATGTAAAAAAAAAAAAAAATTTTTTTTTCTCAAAGTACTTGGAGCCCAGTTTAGTCTTGGGTACATCACTTGGAGAATTCTCCCATAAGACATAATGCATAACACCATGAATCGCGGTACACTTTTTTTTGCGATTTGGATCCTTATAAGGAGTGGTATTTGAAAATTTTTTCGATTGTATATAAGTTGGGTTTAGACGAATAATGAAAAAGCAATGCGCACCAAAAATTTTTCAAAAAAAAAAATAATTTCAAAAAAAAAAAAAAAATTTTTTTTTTCGCTTGAAAACATTTTTTGAGTGAAGATGAGTTTAGTTTAGACGATATATAAAGCAATGCGCACGGGAACTTTGAAAAATTGTCGAATAGATATGAGTTGGGTTTAGACGAATTGAAAAAAGAAAAAATTGTATTTTATTGGTTAAGTACTTGAAGACCTGTTCGGGCTAGTGTACATCACTTGGAGACTTTTCGCATAAGAGTTAATGCATAAGACCATGAATCGCGGTACACTTTTTTTTTTGATTTGGATCCTTGTAAGCACAGCATTGTCACGGGTCGGCGTCTAAGACCATTGGCCCTTATGTGACGAGCGCCTTGGGCGTTTTAGTATGAATTTTTTCATTTTTGAAAATAATTTTATACTTATACAACAGAGCATCGACTCACTCGATTCCGAGCGAGAATAAGTTGAAAATAAAATTTTTAACGAAAAAATGTCTAAAGACATTAACAAGACGACTTTTTCAAGTCTAACGATGGGTATATAAAATTTATATATCTTGTATATAATATATTGAGAGTACGTTTTGAAATGTACAAAGAACGGATTTCGAGTCAAAATATATAAAATGAGGGCGACTCAATCTGTAAATGTTGAACGAATGCCCTTATATAAAAAAAAAAAACAAAAATATATAAGGAGAGCAGTTATAAAAATATATATTAAATATATGTTGTATGTGAGTCTCATCGTTTAGAACAAAATGTTTCTTTCGATGTTTAAAAGACCCTCTTCATATTATATATTTTATACTCTCTCACTCAATATTTATAAAAAGAAGCTTGAGTGTTCTGAGAGTGTATTATTTTATAATATTACTTGAAAGATATATTCAAAGCTCCCTGGTTGATCCTGCCAGTAGTCATATGCTTGTCTCAAAGATTAAGCCATGCATGTCTAGTGCATGCCATATTAAGGTGAAACCGCGAATGGCTCATTAAATCAGTTATGGTTCCTTAGATCGTACCCACATTTACTTGGATAACTGTGGTAATTCTAGAGCTAATACATGCAAACCAGAGTTCCGACCAGAGATGGAAGGAACGCTTTTATTAGATCAAAACCAATCGGTGGCGGGCTTTGCTCGTCCACCGTTTACTTTGGTGACTCTGAATAACTTTGTGCTGATCGCACGGTCTCGCAC
>NW_025111156.1:7500-27500 GCF_015476425.1 Leptopilina heterotoma
GCGTGTCGGGCTTGGTCGGGAAGCGGGTCTGGCTGACGTGCCGGGCCTGGGCGAGGTGAATGACTCTTTCGGGAGTCGGGATCCGAGCTCGGTCCCGTGCCTTGGCCTCCCGCGGATCTTCCTTGCTGCGAGGCTTCCGTGATGGTTCTGCCGTCGTGGTCGTCCTCTTCGGCCGCCATTCAACGCTCAGCTCAGAACTGGCACGGACAAGGGGAATCCGACTGTCTAATTAAAACAAAGCATTGCGATGGCCCTCGCGGGTGTTGACGCAATGTGATTTCTGCCCAGTGCTCTGAATGTCAACGTGAAGAAATTCAAGCAAGCGCGGGTAAACGGCGGGAGTAACTATGACTCTCTTATAGAGAGTCATAGTTACAAGGAACAATGATGCGTTTAATACATGCTGGGCTTGACGGTCCTTGGCACTCAGCCTCTCTTGTTCAAGTGCTTGAAGATGCCTCCCCGGGGCGACCGCTGGTAACATACTGTCTTCTGCCTGATCTAGTGTAGGGTAGGAGCAGTATGGCTAAAAGATTCAAGCGCGCTGCAGGCACGTATGGAGTGTAATGGATTCTATTTTGTTCAATAAAGCAAAGCAATGCGCACCGGAACTTAGTAAAATTTCGAATTTTATTTTGTACCAAAGTGCAAAGCAATGCGCACGGGAACTTAGAGGAATTTCATTAGTTATACGATGAGGAATGAAGCGTTCTCACAGCTGTTTAGCTAAAATTAGTCAAAATCCAACTCCCCTATTACAGGTGACTGATTATCCACATTTATGTGGTTAAGGAGCAATGGTAAAACAAAGGATGTCGAGGGTTGCCGTCCCTCTTCATCTTATCTGCAATTGGCCCAAACAATATTAACTTTGCCTCGGATGAAGCTAGGCCCACTGGCCATGCTAACCAATTAGCTGCAGCAGACTTATTTGCTTGCGAGTTTCCAGGCTGTCTGAGGAGTTTTACTTCGAAGACAGGCCTTGGCGTACACAGAAGATCTAAGCATCCGGAATTTGCAGATCAAAGAGTCTTGGTGAATCGCGTCAAAGAACGGTGGACGGAAAAGGAGAGTCGATTGTTGGCGAGAAGAGAAGTGGAACTAATGAATGAGGGAGTGAGGTTCATTAATATTGAACTCTCAAGGGAATTTCCTGATAGATCGCAGGAGGCGATTAAATCACATCGGAAAGCAGTGGCTTATAAAGCGCTGGTACAGGAATTCCAGGAGTTTGCTAGGCAGGAGCAGCTCTCGAGTGACTCGTCAAGTACGAGTTCGGAGGAGTCTGAGCAGGCAGACAACTTGTCGGAACATACATTGGTTCCATTACTAAAGTTCTTTCAAGATCTAGAACGACCACAGGAGAAGGGTGATTGGCTGGTTAAGTACCATTTTGAGGATTTACTTAACATCTGTAAATCGGCGATGGTGAGCGAGAAGGAGGAGATCTCTGACCGGCTATCACTACATCTCAAGAAGTTAACACCAGCTAAGCAAACGACTGCATCAAGGGCTCCAACTAAGGGCTCAGAACTTTCTAGACGCAAACTGAGGAGACAGGAATATGCAAAGACACAAGTCATGTATAAAAAGAACCGGAGTAGATGCCTGAGCAACATCTTAAATGGCACTGAGAACACACAGCAGCCAGATAGAGGAGTCATGGAACCTTTTTGGAGAAATGTGCTCACTCAGAGATCTGACCAATCTCCAACCTTTGAAGAGTCAGATAATATTTTACATGAGTTGTGGCAGCCAATTTCCATTGAGGAAATTAAGAAAAGCATGGTAGATAAGAAGACAGCCGCAGGTCCTGATGGGCTTACAGGGAAAGATTACAACGACATACCGTTTGTAATTCTCCAATGTCTTTTTAACTTACTTCTATGGTTAGAGAAATTACCAACATCTCTATTGGCTTCAAGAACAATTTTTATTCCGAAACAGGGCTTTGAGCATGAGCCTAGCAAGTATAGGCCAATTACCATCTCTTCCATCTTGGTCAGAGGATTGCATAGGATACTTGCTAGGAGAATTGAGCAAGCAATCCCTATTGATGAGAGACAGAAGGGCTTTAGGACAAATGTCGATGGATGCAGAGACAACATCTTTCTGCTAGATACGATTCTGAAACATCAGCATCGTAATTTTAAGCCCCTCTACATGGCATCACTTGATGTTGCGAAAGCGTTTCCATCAATTTCGCACAAGGCTCTGATTTCGTCTCTTAAATCATTTGGTGTTCCTATATCATGTTTAAACTATATTTCGTATGTATATGAAAATAGTTATACCATTATTTTTGGGCAAGGGTGGCGTTCAGCAAAGATACATCCAGAAAGGGGTGTTCGTCAAGGAGATCCACTATCATCTCCTCTATTTAATATAGTGACGCATAGAATGCTGCAAACATTGCCTGCTGATGTAGGGATTAAGTTGGGAGCAACCAACATCAATGCTACCGTATTCGTCGACGACTTGAATCTTTATGCTTCTACACCTAGAGGTTTGCATGTCATGATCAATAAGGTCACCCAGTTTCTGGGAGAATGTGGCTTGGCAATTAACACCGACAAGAGCTTTACCCTGGGTTTTAAACCATCTGGTAAGCAAAAGATTTCGACGATGGATATTACTACTGAATTTAAGATTGCGGATAGATCGCTCAGAAAAATGAGAAGAACTGATGCGTGGACGTACCTAGGTGTACAATTTACGTGGGCTGGACGCAAAAACATCGCCATTAAGGAAAGCTTGATGGTCGATATAGAGAGATTAACAAAAGCACCTCTGAAACCTCAGCAGAGTCCTTATGGGCACTCTGAAAACTGCCGATAAAACATCTAGAGCAGCAGTTAGAAAGTGGTTAGATCTACCACATGATACGCCTAATGGATATTTCCATTCTTCGATTGCGGAAGGAGGTCTAGGAATACCTTCCTTCAGGTGGATGGCACCAGCAATAAGACTTAAAAGGCTGCAAACATTATCAACTGTACAACCCGGTTTGCAGGATTTTGTGACACTGGAGATTCAGATTTCGGAGAGGAGACTGAAAGAGAATGGGCAATGTTTAGATTCGATGTCTAAAATCAACCAGATGTGGTCTCGTAAGCTCCATGTATCTTTTGATGGCATGGGACTTCGTGAATCAGCCAAGACACCAGGCCAACATGACTGGATTGGGGATGGAACAAGGTTTCTATCCGGCAGGGATTTCATCACCTCCTGCAAGATGAGAATCAGTGCAATGCCAACAAGGTCGAGAACATCTAGAGGAAGAGCAGGAGATCGCTCTTGTAGAGCTGGATGTGGAACAACACAGACTTTGAACCATGTGTTGCAAGGTTGTTTCCGAACACATGTCAAGAGAGTGGACAGACATAACGCAGTTATGAAATATGTGGCTCAGAAATTCAAGACGAAAGGTTACAATGTTCTTTTGGAACCCGTAATTCAAACAACAGCTGGAGTTAGGAAGCCCGATATAGTGGCATACAAGGAACGTAAGGCTTTGGTTTTGGATGCCCAGATTGTCAGCGAGCAATCTGACCTTAATACAGCTCATCGTAAGAAAGCTGCATATTATGAAGATCAGCAAGTAACGAAGTTTGTCAAGAATCTTTCGGATGTGGTGCAAGACGTATCCTACAGTTCGGTTACTTTGAACTGGAAAGGAATTTGGTCAAGCAAATCTGCGGAGTACTTGAAAAATTCCATCTTTTCTAGAAATGACCTTAAGATCGTGTCATCTAGAGTACTCATTGGGAGCATTGCGGGATTTAGGATGTTCAATTCTACAACTAGAGTTAGGACGCAGACGTAATCCCGGAGCGTTGCTGTATAGTATGCCTGAATGAGCAAGATTAAGTCTCAGCATAATGAATATTAGGTGAAGCCTCCCACAATAACATGAGGTTTAATATTTTTAAGTGAAGAGAGGGAGTGTGGTTTTAGTTGGTAGGGCCATTGAGCTGCAAAGACCCGACAGCGATCAATGGAGGAGTCCAACACAGAGTGTGCCTAATGCATTTCCACCTTCCCAAACACTATAAAAAAAAAAAAAAAAAAAAAAAAAAAAAATAGCCAAATGCCTCGTCATCTAATTAGTGACGCGCATGAATGGATTAACGAGATTCCCGCTGTCCCTATCTACTAACTCCGCTATGCCGGTTGCAAGCCCGGGGCCCCGCATGTAGTTCAGTGCGGGGAAGGAGGAGCAGTGGAGGGAAGAGTACGGAATTATGAAGATAAGGGGTGTTGCTGTTGGGGCAACACCCCTTTTTTATGCAAAATTTTTCGGAGTGACTTATTGCATCCGTATACGCAGTGACACATGATGGTTAAGGGGTGTTGTTCTTGAGACAACACCCCTTTTTTTATGCAAAAATTTTTTTGCGATGAGTTATTGCATCCGTTTGTCGGATATCGGCTAAGTAGCACGAGAGAAATAAAAAGCGATGGAACTTTTGAGGTGCGTTGCTGTTCCAAGGTGGAGATATGGACTCTTCCCTACGGAATGGAAGAAGGCATTGGTTGTGACACTTCTTAAATCAGAGGATAAAGACAAGTCAGACCCGTCATCGTATAGACCGGTCTGTCTACTCCCTATAATGGGTAAAATTATGGAATCGCTTATGCTTACGAGATTACGGGCGAAATGTGAGATGCGTATGTCGACGAAACAGTATGGCTTTAGACAAGAGAGGTCGACGGAGGATGCTTTAAATGAGTTCTTGAGACTCCAAGAAACGAAAACGAAGTATTCGCTCGGAATCTTTTTGGATATTAGCAACGCATTTAATAATTTGTGGTGGCCAGCGATATTGAAGAGTGTAAGAGACTTAGGAGTTTCCAAGCAGATGTTTAGGATACTTCAGAGTTACCTGAGCAAGAGAAAAGTGGTGTTTTGCACTAAGAGTGGTAGTGTGGAGAGATGGATGGACAAAGGATGTCCACAAGGATTGGTCTTGGGCCCAGTATTGTGGAATATTGTTTTCAATGACTTATTGACTGACCTGGATAGGGAGAACATTATCTTTGTGGCGTTTGCGGATGATGTGGTGATAATCATCAAGGGGAACACGAGAAAGGAATTGGAGTTAAAGGGACAATATGCAGTAACTCTGTCCGAAAAATGGTGCATCAACTTGAAGATGAAACTCTCCGAAAAGAAGACGGAGATGATGCTTCTCAAAGGAAAGTTAGATAAGGACCGACCGCCTACAATAAAATTGGCGAAAAAGCAGATTAAACTGGTAAAGGAGTTTAAGTATCTTGGAGTCACGTTCCAGTCAGGAATAAAAGGCCTTTTGGCAGGTAGACACGTCGAGATAGTAACTTCTAAGAGCAAAGTGATGTTTGCGGCACTAAAGAGGGTGGCTAAGAGGGAATGGGGCCTCGGCTTCAAAGCGCTACGGACCATCTATAAGGGTCTTTTTCTGGCTATCATAACATATGCAGCATCGAGTTGGTATGATAGAATAAATATAAAACATTGGAACAAGTTGGGATCAGCACAAAGATTTGCGCTGATCGGAATAATTAAGGCATACAATTCAATATCGTTGGAGGCTGCTCAAGTTATTGCAGGAGAACTCCCAATAAGACTAGAGATAATGAGGCGATGCCAAGTTTACAAAATGAGATCTGGAGAAGAGGTAGTGATTTCGAATCAGCCAATAGTAGTCGACAGTGGTGAGAAAGCGATGCAGAATAAAGCAAGGAGCGCAATCATGCAGGAAGCTATAGGAAGCTGGCAAATACAGTGGACAGAGAACAGCAAGGGCAGAGTCACCTATGGATTTTTACCAGATATACAACTAAGACTAAGAATGCTTTATTTCGATACAAACTTTTATTTGACACAAGTGTTGTCAGGACATGGTGACTTTGCAGCAAAACTGAAACAATTAAACTTAAAGGAGGATTCGAAGTGTAGATGTGGATTGGAGGACGACAGCAAGCACCTTCTGTTCAACTGTATATTATTCGAGACCGAGAGAGAAAGGCTAGTTAGTAGATTGGGACAGATTGGACAAAACTGGCCTCCAGATGAGGCGCAGTTACTGACAAAGGAAATTTTTCCGGAAACAAAAATATTTGCGACTCTAGCACTTAAGAAGAAGGAGACACTGGAAACGATTGAGTCCGCAGATTAAAAGAAACCTCAAGTCGCCTGAGGGTAGCAAGATAAGGGCGCTTTACAATGAAATTGACAATGTATAAAACACAGCTATACAAATGTGAGCTCCAACTGCAAAAATGCATTGGATGCGAGTCGTATGACGTTAACGGCATGGGGAGTTGATCCCGAGCCAAGTCACGGCGGCAGAGCCAGAAAGGATCTGGGTGGGTACCTCCACGTGGTTTCCCTGGAAAGCCCGAAGGGCAAACCAAACCCCACAAATCTCGATGAGAACTCTGTTCACACTAATTTTTCCTACCGTTGGCGAAACCATGGCAGTGGTGAGCAGCAGCAACACAAGAGAACTGATCTCACAAAAGGGACGCTTTATAAAGAGTACAGTACCAAAACAAGGCAATGCAAAGGATAAATGATGTACTAACTACAAGCAAAGAACTAACAGACAAGAAATAAAGAACAAAAACATCGAAAAGAAGACCTACGGAATAGAGAAGCAAGGAACCAGGATGCAGAAGCATAACGCCGGTATATCCAAGGATAGGGTACGGCTAATCAACAAAGCCCAGAAGGGGCTGTTCAAGGATAAATTATTATTATTATTATTATTATTGTCCCTATCTACTCTCCCGTGGGGGACCCGGGCGCAGAATAGGCCCCCTGTGATCCGATGCATGTCGTATGAGGCGACTAAAACGGGCTCGGAGGGTCGCCAACACTTGCAGTTAGTCCTCGGTTCGCCCTGGCTATCTTGCAGAGTGTTGGCATACTGATGATGATGGGCAGTGCCGTGTCGGCCCGGCAAGTCTAATATAGACCGACAACCTTCGCCCATTGTTGGTGTCGTCGATTCGAATGGGACACGCCGACAATGGGGCCGTGTTTGACCCGGCAAGAGAATAGGCAATCCGCGGTCACAACTGCGTGTCGTAAGAGACGACTAAGTGACTATCGAACGCATTACGCCCGTCTCGTACGGGTCTGGTGAGACTTCGGTCTGGAAGCAGAACCTCCGCGTGGTCCCCGCTGGTAGTGCACGAGGCTTGCCCTCGTCAATCTCCAGCAATGGGGTATTGGCGGGGTCAATACGACTGCAACTAACTGCTTCTCCCTTTTCATTGGGCACCGGTCTTCTTGAATTTCAGGCATTGCCTATCTTTATCAGAGGTGGTAAAGGAATTTAATGCTTTGAAAGCGTTTTTCCATTCCCCTCTTGACAGTGGTTGAAAGCTCGCATGCTGAGCTAGAGGCGTGTTCAACGCCTGCCTGAGTGAGTTGCAGGTCCTCAACTCGGGCGGTTACCTGCAGAGTAACCAGGGATTAGAGAGGTCCCGCCCCCCACCCAGGGGCCCTACGGGTAATCTGTGTTGGTTACTTGGTAGGGTGGGTAGACGGATTGTTGTTTGTTCAACTTTCCGTCGCGTTGGCCGAGCGTATCTCGGGTCCCGATATGGCCGTAGGCGTGCCCGTGAGGGTATACCGGTATCGGGAGGTCCTTCACGTGAAACAAATTAGGCGCTGTCCCTATCTACTAACTCCGCTATGCCGGTTGCAAGCCCGGGGCCCCGCATTTGTTCAGTGCGGGGAAGGAGGAGCAGTGGAGGGAAGAGTATGGAAATATGAAGATATGGGGTGTTGCATTGGGGCAACGCTTCTTTTTTTTATGCAAAATTTTCGGAGTGACTTATTGCATCCGTTTAGCAGTAGCAGGTAGGGGGTGTTGTTTGAGAAACGACACCCCTTTTTTTATGCAAAAATTTTTTGTAGTGAGTTATTGCATCCGCTTGATAGATAGTGGCCACGTAGCATGAGCGAAACAAGAAGCGATGAAACTTTGAAGGTGTGTCCTGCCATTTGAGGAGAAAGGCGCGCCTTGATAATTTTCTTTAAATGCATCAGGATAACTGGCCCTATCATAGAGTTGACGAAATTTGCGCAGGCGCATTTAAACCGCCCTCCAAGAGAGGACAGAGGTGCCGGGGGCTTAGTATGCCAAGTTGGGGAAGCATGATAATCGCCGAAGCCTGGAGCTTGCTTTGGACTGAGAGGGTACCCTAGGGCAACTGGTTGTTGGCACGCCAGGCTGCCGTATAGCAACAGGCCCGGGGTTGCGCTAACCACGTGATCCTGGCTGCCTGGGTCAGACGGCGAAAATCCCGGCGGTGACTGATACGACATGTGTGGTGCATGTGCTAGGCGTGCTGTCATCGTAACGGGGGGACCTTGTGAGGCCACCAGTCCATGTCAATGCTTGCTCCGGGTGGAGGTGAGGATCTGTGACTCTGACTTGGATAAACATGCTATGACCACCAAGACCTTGACTCTAATTACTGAACAAAATACTAAATAAAATGGAAAATACGAATGATAACAAAAATATTTCGAAGGTGCCAAGTGTAGAAGCCGAGTTCCTAGACTCGAAAATGGAAGTAGTAGACCATACGCCAAGGGATGAGACTAGCCATACGAGGAAGACTCGTAAGAGAAACCGATCAGATTCCTCACCCTCTTCGGAGGATAGGACCTGGACGGATCTTTTTGAGAATACGGAAACAGACTTTGCTACTGTAAATAAGGTGAGAGAAAGATTTAATGAAATGGTGTATGTTGAGGCGGCAAAGAGAATCTCGAAGCAACTTGCAGGAGAGTTGGTTGCGCAATTTGATTTGATGGCGAACGTAACGAGAAGGCTTATTGCGGAAAATCTGGCATTAAAGTCCTACAGTAAGGGTATAGAGCACGCACAGAATAGGCTAGTCGCAAAAATCGAGGATCTAGCTGTTGCTAAGAATCAAATAACCTATGCTGCTGTGGCTCAAACAAATAAAGTGCCTCCAGTTACTGGGAGAAGCACGAAGATAAGGACTGTAGCACAGGTTGCGATGATCTCTCCCCCTGAGGGAACGAAGATTGAGAGTGACACGACCGACAAATTAAAGAGCGAAGTAATGAGGATTATCAACCCAGTAAAGGAAAAGATCAGAATAAAAGCGATCAGAAGGAGAGATAATGGTAAGATCTGCATAGAGACTGCTAGTGCAGAAGATATGAACAAGATTATGGGTAATAAGGAGCTACAGCAGACAGGGATTAAGGTGACAAAGTTTGGACTTCTGAGTCCTAGGCTGTTAGTCTTTGACGTGCCTAAAAGTCTCAGTGTTGCGGAAATAACAAAAAACGTTTATGAGCAAAATGAGAGCACACTGGAGGGCATACAAATAGAGGAGTTTAAGAAGGGATTTGATCCAAAATTCAGAACTGGAAGAAAGGACGGTGATCTGGCCAACTGGGTGGTGGAGGTATCACCCAAGATTAGAAATATACTGCGTAGTAGAGGCAGTGAAAGAATATACATAGGATGGCAGGCCTGTAAGGTTCAGGATTACAGGGGCATCTCTCGGTGCTTCAAGTGCCTGAAGTTTGGGCATGTCTCCAAGTATTGTAAGGACGAAACAATGACGTGCTCGTACTGTTCCGGAAAGCGACATGAGTACAAGTCATGTGAAAATAAAGGTAATAAGGTCAAACCGGTTTGTAGCAATTGTAAGTTGGAAGATAGACCACATGATCATGAGGCCGTGGACAAGAACTGCCTGGCGTATAAGATGGCTCTGGAACGTCTGATATCCCGAACGGATTACGGAGTTCAGGAGCTGTGAGGAATTACTTGTGATGCAGGTAAATCTAGGACGAGGGAGAACGGCAACGGATGAGGCACTTGATGCTGCATCCCGGCGCCGAATCCCGATAATGCTTATACAGGAGCCGTATCAAAATAGGAATGTGGCAAGTGGCTTGGGCAAATATTCTAACCAGGTAATTGCTGGGAATAAACATGATGAAGCTCCATGGGCATGTATAGTTATAACCCAGAAGGATTATAGTGGAATGATACTGAAAGATATTAGCACTGCACACTGTGTATGTGCATATATCTCTGGACCGCACGGAGCATTCTATGCTGTGTCGGCATATTTCCAGTACTCACTGGATATTGAGGCTAACTTACAAGAGCTGCAAGCCACGCTGCAGAGAATTGGTAGTCATAGGGTTATCATTGGGTTAGACGCCAATGCGGTGTCTCCACTATGGTGTGAAAACAGTGAGTATGCGGATGCAAGGGGAGAACAGCTAGAAGCGTTCATTTCCCAGTGGGATCTCCATGCGATAAAGGGCACAGGGTGCCTCTGCACCTTTAAGAAGGGAACCAGAAACATTGACTGTGCTTTGGTGGATTCTTACTTTATAAGCAAAAGCATAAATAGCGAAGTAATTGAGGATGTGGAATCAAGTGACCACAGGGCTATTGTGCATGCTTTTGGAGATTTACCAAAGCCTGAAAAGATTGGCAAGCCACGATATAACACCAAATATGCAAAATGGGCTAGATATAAGCAGCTAATAAATGATCAAGTGGTGCGGTTGAATCTTAGTAATGCCCTGCTTGATACACCAGAGCAAGTGGAGAAGCTTGCTCGAAAGGTGACTGATGTCATAACGGTGGCTGCTGAAGCATCGATGAAGAGGAAGAAGTACTTCCAAAAGTCGGTGCCATGGTGGACTACGGAGTTGACTGCAGTTAAAAGGCGGGTTAATAGACTTAGGAGAAGGTCGCAGAACAGAGATTTGACTGGAAATGATAGGGACATGGCAAAGACACTATATAGAGAGGCAAGACGAGAATACACGCGTGCTGTAGCTAGTGCAAGAGTTAAGAGCTGGCGAAATTTTGTAGAGGTGAATGACACAGCTAATGCTTTTGGTATTCCCTACAAAATAGCTGCAAATAAGCTAAACGCTAGGACGGTTATGGCCAATGTAACTAAGAATGGTGTAACCACAAAGAACTGGCAAGAGAGCGCCAGTCTGCTGCTTGACGAGCTCTTTGGTTGTGGAGACCAAACCAATAATAGGATACTGAACGATGAACTTCCAGATGCGGAGGAAATGATGTGGAGTAGTGAAGAAATAGTAAAGGCTATAAAGTCCTTTAAAAATGGCAAGGCGCCAGGAGAGGACTACATAGAAGTAGAAATGATTAAGAACATTATAGATACACGTATGCTGGAAGTTCTGAAGCTATTGTATAATGGCTGCCTGTTGCATGGAGTCTTTCCGGATATCTGGAAGACGGGGGTTTTGAGAGTACTGCTCAAGTCGACGGATAAGGACCCAACAGATCCGAGATCCTATAGACCGCTCTGTTTGCTCTCAACACTTAGCAAGGTGTTAGAAAAATTAATAAAGAAGTCACTTGAGAGATGGACTACACATGCATCTTATTCTTCGAGTAGACAATATGGTTTCAGAATTGGCAGGAGCACTGTTGATGCTATTACTGAGATGCGTAAAATGGTTGCAGAGTCGGATAAGACTATGGCTCTTGGTGTTCTGTTCGACATTACTGGCGCCTTCGACAATGTTCGATAACTCACCTGCCGAAGCAACTGGCCCTGAAAATGGATGGCGCTGAAGCGTCGCGCCTATACTCTGCCGTCAGCGGCAAGAGAATCAAAAGTTTACTTTTTGATATGAAGCCCTGACGAGTAGGAGGGTCGCGGCGGTGTGCGCAGAAGGGTCTGGGCGTGAGCCTGCCTGGAGCCGCCGTCGGTGCAGATCTTGGTGGTAGTAGCAAATACTCCAGCGAGGCCCTGGAGGACTGACGTGGAGAAGGGTTTCGTGTGAACAGCCGTTGCACACGAGTCAGTCGATCCTAAGCCCTAGGAGAAATCCTATGTCAATGACGGTGTATATTCATAAATATTAAATTTTTTTTTTTCCGTCAGTGTCGCATCCTTCTCTGTTGGAATGTATGAGGTCGTTCGGTGTCCCGGTTAAATTTGTGGACTATGTCGCGGGGGTTTATCGCAAGGGTTATACGATTCTGCAGGGGCAGGGCTGGACTTCGGAGAGGATCTACCCTAAACGGGGTGTCCGACAGGGTGATCCTCTATCTCCACCAATCTTTAACCTCCTAACCCACAGACTGCTAGGTTGCCTATCAGGGGAAGTGGGGGTTAGGGTTGGAGAGAAGTTTACTAATGCTTCTGCCTTTGTGGATGACACAAACCTGTACGCGATGACTCCTAAGGGGTTACAATCCTCTATAGATGTAGTCTGCAAATTTCTCTCAAGTTGTGGAATGTCAATTAACATTGACAAGAGTTTCACACTTGGTTTCCGACCATCCGGAAAAGAGAAGAAATCAACCGTGGACATTACGTCTTCCTTCAAGATTGGTGGCCAAATGTTGCGGAAAATCACCCGTCTGGATGAATGGAGGTTTTTGGGGGTTAGGTTCAACTGGGCTGGAAGAGTGAGAATAAAGCCCCTTAATTTGTTAGGGGAAGATCTCTCTCTATTAACAAAAGCTCCTCTTAAGCCACAACAACGGCTTTTTGCTCTACGTTGTAACCTGATCCCCAAACTTTACCATCAATTGGCCTTGGGTAATGTACTTGTTGGCTCGTTAAATAGAGTCGACATAGCGGTAAGATCAGCTGTACGGGATTGGCTGAAGTTGCCACCTGACGCGCCCAAGGCCTACTTCCATTCGTCCGTAGCAGACGGTGGTTTAGGCATTCCTTCAATGAGATGGATGGCTCCCTTGTTGCGAAAGAGACGGCTTGAAGGACTGCGCACAGAAGAGATCGGTGCAGCCAACTCGTTCCTTGAAAGAGAGATCGCTACCTGTGAACGCAGGCTGGTGGATCGAGGGAATCGTCTGGCTTCGCTCAATGATGTTAGGAAACTCTGGTCCGGAAAACTCCATTCCTCTGTGGATGGATGTGGGCTTAGAGATTCTATCGCTACTCGCGGTCAGCATCATTGGGTGAGCGATGGCACAAAGTTCTTGACTGGCAGGGACTTTATTAATTCCTGCCGGTTGAGAATAAGTGCATTACCGACCAGATCGAGAACCTCTCGAGGGCGAGTTAGGGATAGGGGTTGTAGAGCAGGCTGCTCTGATCCGGCCACATTACATCGTGCGCCGGAAACCCTTAATCATGTCCTTCAGGTCTGTCATCGCACACACGTGGCACGTATTAGCCGGCACGACGCGGTGGTTAACTACTGCGCTCAAAGGCTACGTGCGAGGGGATGTATGGTACATATTGAACCTCGCGTAAAAACCAGAGAAGGCCTTCGTAAGCCTGATCTGGTGGCAACTAAAGATCAAGTTGCGGTAGTCATTGATGCGCAGGTTGTTGGTGAGCAAACGGACTTAAGGTCCGCTCACTGTAACAAGGTCCGCTCACTGTAACAAGGTCCGATATTACCAAAGTAATTCGGAGATCACCGAGTTCGTGTCCGGCGAGTATGGGATTCCGGTGAACAACATCTCCTTCACGTCAGTCACCATTAATTGGAAAGGGGTTTGGTCCCCTTGCTCAGCACGGGATCTGAGTGGCTGGGGTTTTGTCCAGAATGACATTAAGACCATTTCGTCCAGGGTGCTTATAGGCGGGTTGGCTGCCTTTAATATCTTTAATGCCAACACCGCGACTGGCCCTGGAATTCGCAGAGGAATCGGGTGACAGAAGAGGAGGCCGTTGTCGATTCATGGTACCGCCTGCCATACAGGCGTAATATTTTTTAGGGACCAGCCTTCACCCTGGCTTAATTTTATTGTTTTTGTTTATGGGTGATGAGCTGGCGTTTAGAAAAAAAAAAAAAAAAAAAAAAAATAGCCAAATGCCTCGTCATCTAATTAGTGACGCGCATGAATGGATTAACGAGATTCCCGCTGTCCCTATCTACTTCCCCCAGGGAGAGAGGTGTATTGCCTCTCTACGGGAACTAGCGATCCCGGGGTACCTGAGCTGGCAGAGCTGTGTCGCCCGGCGGGCGTCCCAAAAGTCAAATGGTGTCAAAGTGAAGAAGCCGACCGACAATGGATAAAGGACGTTGGCATTGAGGGAAGGCCTTTAAGAGTTACCTTTGATAAGTCAGACTGACAAGGTCAAGGTCACAGAGAGCCCTGTTGAATCAAACTGGACTCTTGGAATGGTAGAGTGCTTGTGCGTCCCAGAATGAGGATACAGAATAGAAACGGGGTTTGATGTCCCCGGCTGGCGTATAGTACACAGGCCCGGGTCAGTCTAGCCAACAATGACCTGGCTGCCTGACCATGCGTCGAAAATGCGACGGTGTATCAGTGACGTGTGGCGCACGTACTAGGCCCTGCTGCACCGAATCGGGGGATATTCCGAGGTCCGCTGGCTACCCTAAGCACTCATATCCTGAACAAGAATGAAGGTTGACAAAACTTGACTCTGAAATTGATACCTCGAAGTCTGATGGACAAAGTTGGCTCATCCCTCAAAAAACCAAATTCATGCAAAATGACAAAGACAATGGAAAATAGTCTCAAAACATCACCAAACGAATCCGGGTTCCTAGACCCGAACGATGTTGAAATGTGCACACTTAGTCGTGCGGAGAAAAGAAGGCTGAGTACTTCTTCAGCAAAGCAGTCGAACACAGAGTCAAGTGACTCAACAGCATCCGAGGCTCGCTCCAAAGATACAAACTCTGCTAAGAAGAAGAAGAAAAAGCAAGATCGAAAGCTGTTGAGGGAGAGTTCAAGCCCGAAGAAAGCTGAGAACACAAAACCTTCGGAGAAGAAGTCAGAAGACATATCAGTCGATGACACTGCTTATTCAGAAGCCGAGAAAAAGGCAGAAGAAGAAGCAAAATTGAAGGAAGAGAAAAGAGAGCAGAACCTCAGACTGCGGGCGAAAGCAGCCAAGAGGTCTCTCTTAGATCTATTGAAAAAATCTCCGGAGGTATCGAAGGAACTGAGCAGTGAAATAATGGAAGAGGTGGAAACACTCGATTATCAAAGCCCCTGAAGATCGAAAGGACGAGACAAGTGAACAAACTAAGAAGCGAGTACTTTCGCTGGTCAACCCAGCAAAGGAAAAACTTCAAGTACGAGGGGTTAGAATGATGCGTGATGGAGGAATTGCCGTGGAAGTGGTCTCCGACCAGGACCTCGACAAGATTCTCTCGAACGAACAGCTGAAATCTGATGGATATGAAGTGAAGAAAGCAGGAGCGGCCAAGCCGACAATCCTCATTCACGACGTTCCAACAGAGTTGAACGAAGACGAAGTTGTCAAAGCCGTTCTGGATCAGAATGACAACTTGAAGTCGACCCTGAACACAGCTGAGTTTAAAAACGACTTTAAACTAAAGTTCAGGATGGGAAAAAGAGACGAACATCTCACAAACTGGGTTGCCGAAGTCACCCCAGAAGTGAGAAACTGTCTCCGAAGTACCAATAAATCTCGAGTCTACATAGGCTGGTCTGCCTGCAGAGTTGAAGATTTCCTTGCCCCAACAAGATGCTTTAAGTGTCAGTGTTACGGGCATGTGCAGAAATTCTGTAAGGAGAAAGAACTTTGTTGCAACTTCTGTTCAAAGCAGGGGCACAAAGTCAAAGACTGTCCAGACAAAGAGGCGAAGAAATTGCCGACATGCCCTGCATGCAAAAAGGCGAAAAAGAAAAGTGACCACAGAGCTGGCAGCAGTGCCTGTCCAGCTCACAAGTCTGCAATACAACGAGTATTAAGCAGAACCGATTATGGGAATAACACCCCATAATACTCTCGAAACGTGCAACTTACGTATGATGCAGATAAACGCAGGGCGGGGCAGGAACACTAGTTCCGCTATCCGCCAGCTGTCGAACGAACATGGAATACAGGTTGCTCTCGTTCAGGAGCCATACGCCACAAAAGGCAAAGTTTATGGTTTTGGCCTTGCTGCTAAAACCATAATTGGTTCCAAAAACAACGAGCAACCATGGTCTGCCATAATTGTATTCGACAAGAGACTGACGGTCATGCGGCTAAGCCAAGTGAGCACCAGTCATATTGTCTGTGCACAAATTGACAATGGAACCTTTGACGTATACGTCGTATCCGCTTACCTTCAATACTCTCATGGAGTAGAAACGTACTTAGAGGAATTGAAAGTAATTCTAAACCTTTTAAAAGGAAAAAGAATTATCCTCTGCCTTGATTCGAATGCCAAGTCTCCGACATGGTTTTCTGATAAATTAGACGATAAAGGTGTGAAAGTAGAAGAATTCATTAACGAAATGAATCTCTACATTTTGAATTTAGCCGACGAACCCAAGACATTCTCCTCCACTGCTGGCGAGAGCAATATTGATATATCAATTTGCACTGACCAAGCTGTCAGACTCGTTAAAGACTGGAGAGTAATCGAAGAATGGTGTGAAAGTGATCATCGACCGATACTTATGGAACTAGAATCCATAAGACGGAATGATCTAGAAAGAGAACACCTAGATGGCAAACGGTTTAATACCAACAAAGCCAACTGGGAAAAGTTCACAAAAACACTTCTTGACAAAAGTCATGAGCTCGATACGAATTGTCAGAATAAAATGGACGTCGTACACCTCGCTAAAGAAATCAGAAGGATTATCACCTTTGCTGGTAGAAAATCCATACCTATGCGTCGAGACAAGGGCCCTGGTGTCGCATGGTGGACACAAGAGCTGACAGACCTAAAGTCTGCAGCAAACAAGGCAAGAAGGAATTTCCAAAAAACTAAGGAACCTGAGAGAAGAAGCATACTTAAAATAGAGTATAGGAATACACGGAATAAATTGAAAAAGAAGATGAAAGAAACTTCAAGAGAAAGTTTCAAACAATTCATCTCAGAAACGTCAAAGGATCCTTGGGGGTTTGCTTACAAACTTTCATGTAACAAACTAAGAACCCAAAGTGCAATAAATACAGTTAGAACAGAATCTGGGGAAACTCAGAATTGGAAAGAAACAGCGGGTGTTCTTCTTGATAATCTCTTTTGTTATGATACAGAAGAAGGAGAGAATGAACTGCAAAGTCTGAAAAGAAGCAGACTGCGTGAACCTAGTGAAAACTTGGGGAACCAGGATGAACCTTTCTCAGACGGTGAAGTTTATAAAGCAGTCGAAAAGCTGAAGAACGGAAAAGCTCCCGGATGGGACGCCATTGAGGTAATTATGATCAAAAACTCATGGCCCGTATTGAAAGTCCAGCTAACTGCTTTATATAACGGCTGTTTAAAACATGGTATATTTCTAAATGAGTGGAAGAGTGCAAACGTTGTAACTCTCCTCAAATCGAACAAAAAAGATCCAATGGATCCCGCATCATACAGACCAGTATGTCTACTCCCAATCATGGGAAAGATACTGGAAAGTCTCACGTTAGAGAGAATAAAACGAGTGGTTGAACCTAAGCTATCCGAAATGCAGTTTGGTTTCAGACCTAATCGCTGCACAGAGGATGCTATTAGAACGTTCTTACACCTTAACAGCAATGTAGTTGAGAAACATGCTGGTGCAATCTTCATTGATATTGTCGGAGCCTTTAATAACCTTTGGTGGCCTGATGTTATTCACGAATTGAAAGAGAAAGACTGTCCTGCAGGGGTCCTTGGCTTAGTACAAGATTTCCTGAACAACAGGTCAGTCAAATTCCAGACCAGAAATGGTAGCGTGGAAAGAGAAGTGAATAAAGGAGCTCCTCAGGGATCAGTGTTAGCAGGAATGCTCTGGGACATTGTGTTCGATGGTTTGATAATAGCGGTCAGAGAAGCAGGTTTTGAAATCGTTGTCTATGCTGACGACGGTGCTGTCCTGATCCATGGAAAGACAAGACGAGATCTCGAGTTGAAAGGAGAACAAGTGCTCAACATCATTAACAATTGGTGCAACGAGCACAAAATGAAGTTGTCACTGTCGAAAACTGTTATAATGTTGACGAAAGGAAACTTAGACAGAAATCGACCTCCGAGAATCGTCTTGTGCGGAAAGCCAATTAAAGCTGTGAAAGACTTCAAATATCTTGGAGTCACACTAGCAACTGGTGATAAGCACATCAAAATAGATGAACACATCCGTTCCACGGTGTTGAAATGTAGAGCATTATTTTCTCAGTTGCGTAGACTTGCGAGAAGGGACTGGGGTATAAAGTTTTCAGCAATGAAAATGATATACAAAGGTCTCTTCGTTGCAATCATCACATACGCGGCTGCAGCATGGTTTGAAATGCTGAATGCGAAACACTGGAAACAATTGAAGGCCCTCCAACGATTTATTTTAATCGGGGTAACAGGTGCTTATCGAACGTCACCAACAGAAGTTCTGCCAGTGATAGCAGGAGTCTTGCCAATTGAATTCGAGATCAAAAAGAAGCACTATTCATACATGATTCGAAAGGGTATGAGCTTCAAATTGAACGAATATGAATTTGATCCTCTCATTTTCGAGGATAATTCAGAACGATGGATTAAGCGTCTTAAAGACGCATCCATCAGATCAGTCGTACAAGAACTTGAAAGTGACTGGCAAAAAGAATGGAGACAATCCACTAGGATTACTCGAAAGCTCCTTCCAGATGTCAGCGAGAGACTAAAGTACACTTGGTTGAAAACCGAATCATTACACAAGTCAGTTCCTCACGGGACATGGCAAGTTTTCACAAAAACTAGCTCAGCTAGGATTGAAAGTAGACGCGAGTTGTGAATGCAATGAACCGTTAGAGACAGGTGAACATGTATTGATTGAGTGCCCAAAGTGGAATGAACTCAGATCGAACCTCAGAAAGATGCACGAGCAAAAAGGTCTAACTTGGCCAGTTGAATTAAAGCTGCTAATGCACAAAGAGGCATACGCACTGTTTGAATGCTTGGCAAGGGACATAATCCGCGCCAAAGAGATTGAGGAGTTACTGGTGAATTAATTCATCACAAGCTCCTCAATTTACCGTGTGGACATCGGTAGGCGAATAATTCCAACGTTGCCCTCTGACATGTCGTAGGAGGCGACTAATAAGAGGAAGGGGTGGCTAGGCCCGAGAATCAGATAGGATCCTCAATCTGGCACTCGCACCTGAGTCTAATGGTACCACGGGGATCAGGTGCCCTGGGAAGCCTTCACTACTCACGTAGGGAAGGAATCCCACCTGGTCACTTGGTGTAGGACTCGTGGTGGCAGTGGTTAATAGCTCACATCGCTTAGAGCAAGATATTGGAGAAGAAGCTGATACATAAGAGATCAAACTTCTTCGAAACTGTCGACGTGTGAGTTGCGGTAAAACAACTCGGGCAGGAACCTGCATAGTTCCTAGGGAATGGAAAGATCCCGCCTTATGTCGGAGGTCCATAATGTTTCTATCTAAAACTTATGGAAAACGGCTATTTTGAATCAAAGTAAGAGTCAGTGCTGTAGTACGATGACTATTGAACGCAAGTTCGAACGAAAGATACACAGTGAGAGTCACAAATCAATTTGCGAACTACTGGATAAAAGAGATTAGTTGAACGAGGATTATTGTCCCTGAGAGTCATACCGTTGGTAAGCCGATAGGCCAGGTACAACGGACCCAGACCGACCTCTTTTTAGAAGGTACTCCGAATGGATTAACGCATTTCCCGCTGTCCCTATCTACTGTCAAACTTGGTGGTAAGGGAATCAAGTATTCGCATGTGGTGAAATACCTTGGAGTCCACTTGGGCACGCGAATGACAGTGGCGGAACATGTGAGATGTGTGAGCGCAAAGGGAAAGAATGTCTTCCACAAGATGGGGGCCATTGCAAGTAATACTTGGGGTTTGAGATTCTCAAGTACCAAGTGCATTTATAACGCGGTCTTTGTACCGATTGTCCTATATGGCATAGGAGCATATGGGCACTTGATGATGCATAGGCAGCGGAAAACGATGCTATCGGCGCAAAGATGCGTACTAATAAAGGTGTGCAGATCTTATAGAACTTATAGAATCTTATAGATCTTATAGTGTCACACGAAGCGCTTCATGTCATAGCAGG
>NW_025111156.1:32500-35000 GCF_015476425.1 Leptopilina heterotoma
AGGGAGGTGATTTATGAGCAGAATTCGGAAATCTTTACTAACTTGCCTAGAGAGGTTTTTCTTAAGCAAGTTAAATTGCTGTTTAAAACTGGCCCAAGGAATCAAGATACCACTAACTGGGTAATGGAGGTGTCCCCGGATATTAGGAATATTTTGCGTAGAAATGAAAGAATATATGTTGAATCATATCGTTGTAAGGTGAATGATTTCATTTCGATTAGCAGGTGTTATAAGTGTCAGGGACTTGGGCATATTGCGAAGTCATGTAAGGCTGAAATGGAAACATGTGGAAAGTGTGCAGAGGAGGGACATATGATGAAGGACTGTAGACGACCAAAACAGTATCATAAGTGTGCAGTTTGTAAACGATTGGGGAAAACTGATGACCATGTTGCGAACGGAAATTGCCCACAATATAAAGTAATGTTGGAGCTAAATAAGGAGCGTACTAATTATGGATAAGTACGACTTAAGAATATTACAGGTGAATTTAGGAAGGGGAAGAGTAGCTACAGCTGAGGCAGTGGAACTTGCATGTAAAGTAAAAGCTCCTATAATGTTAATCCAGGAGCCTTACACCTTTTGCTTTAAAGCATCGGGCCTTGGTACATATTCGAATCAAATACTTACGGGTAACGGAGACAAAGAAGTACCCTGGGCCTGTGTTGTGATTCTGAATAAGGACTATGTGGCCACACTTCTGAAGGATGTGAGTACCTCTCATTGCGTATGTGTACATATTTCTGGTCCTAGTGGTTGTTTTTATGTTATATCAGCATATTTGCAGTATTCGCTTCCGGTTGAGGAGGTCTTGCAGCAGGTACATACAGCTCTTAGTAAGATAGGAAATTCCCGAGTAATATTGGGAATGGATGTTAATGCTGTTTCTTATTAATGGTCTTCGCGTGCAGCTGATTTGGAGGATGAACGTGGTGAGGCAGTTGAGAGTTTGATAGCTCAATGGAACTTAGTACCATTGAATCGAGAAGGAGAATTATGTACTTTCAAGGTTGGAAACAGAGATATTGATGTTACTTTGTCGGATGTTACTATGGCCAGTAAAGTTGTTGCATGGAAGGTACTGGACCAGATGCCCTCTACTGATCATAGACCTATTCTCGTGACATTTGGAAACCTCCCTAGAGCAGAAAGAGTTATGAAAATGAGGTTTAATACTGCCAAGGCTGATTGGGATCTCTACACAGGTGAAATTTCTAGGTTAGTAACACTCTATAATCGGCAGCAGATTACAATTAGTGGTCCGGACGATGTGCAAAAGCTGGCGGAGGCAGTTGAAGAAATTATCATTGGTGCTGGAAGTGTATCAATAAGAAAGAAAACTAATTTCCAGAAGTCTGTACCATGGTGGACCCCGGAACTTACTAAAGAGAAAAGAATAACGAATAGACTTCGTAGAGAATACCAGCGGGAACTGGATATAGAATTGCGAAAATTTAAGCGGCAGGTATATAAAGATCATCGGCGTAAATATACGAAGAAGTCATTAAGGGCCAAAAGGGATAGCTGGAGATCTTTTGTAGAGACCTCAACAGATGGGAACCCATATGGAATTGCTTATAAAATGGCTAGAAATAAGTTGAATGTTAAAGCGGCTACTGTTAGTGTAATTGATGGAGATACTCATACGTTGAATTGGAAGCAAACTACGGAAGTGATTTTGGAAGGCTTATTTGGGAAAACGACTGGGGAAGATGATGAGCTGCCTGAATGCTCTATGGAGAGGATGATTGGATCACAACCTGGACCACAATTTGAAGGATGGGACGAAATTGAGATATTGAAAGCAGTTAAAATGATGCGTAACGGGAAGTCGCCTGGACGAGACTTAATTGAGGTTGAAATGATAAAAAAGGCGGTTAGTGCGGGATTATTGTCTTTACTAGTGAAGTTATTTAATAGTTGTGTCAAATTTGGAGTGTTCCCGAAAATATGGAAGACTGGAATTATTAGAGTTCTGTTAAAATCACCTAGTAAGGATCCGACAAAGGTTCGATCATATAGACCTGTCTGTTTGTTGCCGGTGCTAAGCAAAGTTTTGGAGAGATTAATAAGAAGTAAATTGGTACCTATAATAATGCATCCACAGTTTGCCTCGACCAGACAGTATGGATTTAGAGCTAAAAGGAGTACGGAAGATGCAATAACATGTTTAAGGAGGTCTGTAGATGACTCGGAAAAGAAAATGTCTTTGGCTATACTTATAGACATAACTGGGGCCTTCGATAATTTGAAATGGACATCTATTATTAGGGAATTAAAACAAAGGGGTACAAGCAATGAGATCTTGAATTTAGTTCGTGACTATCTTTCTCAGAGATATGTAAGGGTCGAGGAGAAATATGAATATGTGTCTAAGAAATTGAATAAGGGTTGTCCGCAGGGATCCATATTGGGTCCTGATTTTTGGAATATTAATATGGATGGGTTACTTAAAACCCTAGAAGAAGCAGGAGCAATAGTAATTGCTTATGCTGATGAC
>NW_025111156.1:40000-45814 GCF_015476425.1 Leptopilina heterotoma
AAAATTGATTAGGAGTCGAATTTCGGGTGAAGCAAGAAGAATTATAATAGGAAATAATTTTAATACAGTAGAACAGTTAACAGAAAGATTAAAACAAATTTACGCGCTAGCAAAGTCTGTATATCAGTTACAAGGAGAACTAGGAGCAATATATATGTGGGAACACGAAAATGTAATTTCTTATGGGTCAAGAATCGCAGAAGCAGCAGAAAGAATATTAGACGCGCATAGGATTAGCAATGAAAATAGAGTAGATGAACCATTTAAAGCAAGTTTAGATAAAACAACTGTTGATTGTTTTTCACGAGGACTTAGACCAGAAATTGAAATACGAATTGGAACAGCAGATACATTTCAAGAGATAGTAAATAAAGCAGTAGAAATAGAAAGAAAATTATTATCCCACCGTGAGTTACGAAAAAGTGAGCAAAATACTGATTATAATTCTCATCCTAAAAATAATAAAGACTTTGCTAAAAACAACAAAAATTAATATCGCTCAAGATAACATAATAACTTGTTTAGTTTGTGGAAAAAAGGGTCATTTGCAATAAACTGTTTTCAACTTAATAAATTGATAGGACCAAGAAGAGAAAACATCCTTTTATCCAGGATCACGACAAAATTTTTCAAACCAGAATCAAAATCGATTCAACAATCCAAATCCAACGTTTAATAGATTTCAAAGTCAAAACTTTTACAAAAATCCTCAACAAAATCACTTTCAAAATCAATTTAGAAACACATCACAAAATCAGTTTAGATACATACCACAAAATCAATTCCGAACTCCATACCAAAATCAAGACAAAATCAACAACAAAACATTTTCCAAAATCAACAAAGAAATTTCTCTCAAGAACCAAGAACTAACAATACTACAAACTTTGCGAATAGAAGTATAACGTGTAATTATTGCAAAAAATTAGGACACATTTCCACCAATTGTAGGAAAAAGATGTGGGATGATAACAATAGACAACAACAAACAAATTCACAAACACAAAATCAGGGAAACTCCAAATTCCTCTTCAGTAGGGTGCTTGAGGAAGAATTAAGAAGAAATTACTATGCATCCAGAAACATTAATTTAGCAAAAACTAATGCAATTCCATACATTCGAATTGATACTGAAGAGTTAAAAGTTCCAATAACAATGATGATGGACACAGGAGCAGGACCAAATTTATTAAAAATTCGCGCATTAAAATCCTGATATAAAAATTGATGAAAATAAATGTCTTAAATTAACAGGAATTAACGATCACGCAGTTTATACTTTAGGACAAGTAGAAATTAATATTTTCGGGATTCCAACAATTTTTAATTTATTACCTAATGAAGTT
This sequence comes from Leptopilina heterotoma, assembly GCF_015476425.1. Classification (NCBI taxonomy): domain Eukaryota; kingdom Metazoa; phylum Arthropoda; class Insecta; order Hymenoptera; family Figitidae; genus Leptopilina; species Leptopilina heterotoma. The sequence continues at coordinate 41,347 of NW_025111156.1, forward strand.
CCAATCGAACATGACGGTATTTTAGGAACAGAATTTTTTGTCCAGAATAAAGTAAAAATTAATTATGAAGAAGGACATCTAGAAATCAATAAACAAAAATTAATTTTGATTCAAAAATTATTTTACAATACCACCAAGGACCATCTGTAACATTCATGTAAAGATTTTAAATAAAAATAAAAAAGAGGGGTTTTATTCCAAGATTAGAAGTCAAAGATGGTGTTTACTTAGGTGATGCAGTAGTTTCAAACATAGAAGGCATAGCTTATTTAAAGGCAATTAACACACTGAATGAATCAATTGACATTCCAATTTTTGAAATAAATTTAGAAGATTTTGATGAATAAAACAAGAAACTCCAAAAAACAAATCTGATATTAAAAATGAAGACTCATCAATTAAACAAATAATTGATGTATTTTCAAAAAATATTAAATCAGGAATGTTTTCAACATTACAGGCAACGATAGAGTCGAAGAAATTAAAAAAATTACTTCGTCTTGAACACTTAACAAAGAGAATTAGCACACATCATGAAACTTGGTAAAAAATTATTCAGACAGATTTCATATACCTGGAGAATATTTAGAAGGAACAGATCTCATAAAACATAGAATCATAACGACAGACGATACCCAATTATAACCAAACAATACAGGATTTCCGCCTGTTCACAAAGAAGAAATGACACGCCAAGTAAACGAACTATTAAAACAAAAAAATTATTAAAGATTCGGACTCACCCATACAATACACCAATATGGATTGTACCAAAGAAAAATGACTCACAAGGAATAAAAAAATGGAGATTAGTTTTAGATTTCAGAAAACTTAATGAACGCACGGTAGGTCAATTTTACCCACTACCTAATATTACAGACCTACTGGACCAACTCGGAATGCTCAATATTTTTCAGTTTCGATTTGGCGTCAGGGGTTTCACCAAAATCAAAATGGATCCTAGAGATTCTTATAAGACAGCTTTTTCAACTCATTTGGACACTATGAATTCGACAGAATGCCTTTCGGACTAAAATTCGCCAAGTACATTTTCAGAAACTTATTGATCAAGTATTATTAGTGTACAAGGATCAGAACTATTTGTTTATTAGACGACATTGTGATTTTAGGCAAACACCTTGGAGGACATGAAGAAAAATTCTCTAAACTTATGGAACGATTACGTTTTGCTAATTTAAAATTACAGCCAGACAAATGTGAATTTTTGAGATTAGAGAGGATACTTAGTACACATAATAGATAAACGGGGTAAGACCCGACCCGAAAAAAGTAGAAGCGGTAAAGATTTTCCAAAACCAAAAAATGTAAATATAAAACATTTTTAGGATTGGCAGGTTACTATATCGAAAATTATAGACTGATTTTCAAAAAATCGCAATCCTTTAAATCAAATTTTAAGAAAAGATATTCCTTTCCTTTGGACTGATAAACAACAGACAGCTTTTGATATGTTAAAAATAAACTATGTGAGGAACCACTACTGAGAAGACCCGACTTTTCACAACCTTTTATACTGACAACAGACGCTTCAGGTTCGCATAGGAGGGATTTTATCGCAAGGAGTGATTGGAAAAGACAACCGTCGCCTACACGTCAAGAAACTTTAAATGAATGTGAAAGAAAATACGACACGTACGAAAAGGAGCCTTGCCATCATATACAGTACCGTCCAAAATTGTCAGTCCACCCATTTCAAAGGAATGACAAAATTTTTTTAACCATAAAATTCATGAAAAGTAAAATTTTTTTGGTTTAATATTTTGAAAGGACGATAAAATTTTGAAAAGATAAGACCTTACAGAAGTCATTTGGCAAAATTTGTAGAAGATATTCTTAAAAATCGTAATTTTCAATGTGTTTACAAAAATTTGAATAACTTCTAAAATAATGAACGCTTTTAAATAATCTTAGGCTTATTTTAAAGACCATTTTCTACAGAATAGAATTACTTATAGGCATTAACCTGTAATTTTTTAACTTGGAATAAGCATGACTGTCAAAGTTGGACAAAAAAATCAAAAAATTTGAAAATAATATTATTAAAAGAAAACTAATTTTTGAAACTCAAACATATATTTTTTATTAAATTTCTTGAAAAATCTACACCATATCATGTTTTATATAGTCTAGAATAGTTTTTAGTACAAAAAATTGATTTCAAATTTTTCAATTTTTTTGTCTAATTTGACGTCATGCTTATTCCAAGTTAAAAATGACAGGTTAATGCCTATAAGTATTCTTATTCCGTAGAAAAAGACCTTTAAAATAAGCCTAGATTATTAAAAGCGTTATTATTTTAGAAGTTATTTAAATTGTTTGTAAAACATGAAAATGACGATTTTTAGGAATATCTTCTACAAATTTGGCCAAATTGACTTCTGTAAGGTCTTATTCTTTTAAAATTTTATCGTCTTCCAAAATATAAACCAAAAAAAATTTGGTTTTCATGAATTTTATGTTAAAAAATTTTTGTCATTCCTTTAAAAATGGGTGGACTGACAATTGCGGACGGTACTGTATAGTGTGCAACATTTTCGACCATACCTTTATGGTAGAAAATTTACATTGGTAACGGATCAAAACCATAGTTTGGTTTCAAAATTCTAAGATCCCTGCTCCAGAGTAACAAGATGGAAGCTGAAACTTGCAGAATACGATTTTACGTGTCTACAAAGCAGGCAAAACAAATGTCAATGCTGATGCCTTATCCAGAAATCCCGTTGAAATATTATTGAAGAAAAGTACACGGAATAAAAGAAGAAAAAATGAAAACTCAGGAAATACAAGAAAATATATGAAATGTGTGCAAGAAAAAATTGAAAAATATATACATTGTGAGCAAATGAAAATAAATCCTACTTGAATTCGGAGATAATAAGAAATCTCCATGATGGAAAAATTATTTAAGGACAATGAATCCTATGAAGACTCGGAAATATTAAGAATTCTTCGATCTATTAAAAAATTATTGAGGACAATGAATCCTACATAATTTTGAGATAAAGAAAAGTCTCCATCTATTGAAAGAATTTTAAGACAATGAATCCTATTTGAATTTGGAGATAAGAAAAGTCTCCCACATATTGAAAAAATAATTAATGAATGCTACACGAATTTGGAGACAAAATAGTCTCCCCTCTATTGAAAAATATTAAAGGACAATGAATCCTACATGAATTCGGAGATAAGAAAAATCTCCCATCTATTCAAAGAAATTATTGTACAGTAAGAAACTTGTAATGTCATAACAGAAATCAAAGGAAAATACAAGAAAAGACTATCAAGAAAAGAATATACAAGAAAAGAAAAATGAAGAAATCGAAGAAATTGAAGAAAAAAGCACACAAACCAATGAAACGAGGTAGACCGAAGAAACATAGCACACGTTTGAATACCTCCTTTTCCAAGAAGAGAAGGGAAGACCGAAAAGGTACGCAATACAAATAATAAAAGAAAGAAAAAGTTTATAATGAAGTTATTCCTGACGAAATTGAGTCAGATCCTGAGTATATTAATAAAAAATCAAAATTGAAGAATCACGAAGAAATCGACCAAGCTACGAAAATTCGAATTCTGAAGAATCATCTGATGAAGAAAATAACTTAGTGGAAAATGAAAATTGTGAAAATTTAAATAATAACTCAGAAAAATAGATTATCGACTGTAGATACCATACCAATGCGAAAGACAGATCTAACTATTTTCTTTCAGTTGAGGGAGATCCTCGAGATAATGGCTCCAGATCATTAGCCAAACGCGAAAAATGCCAAATTTTGGTAAACTTCAATTAGGTTATAGCAGAAAAAATAAAGAGAGGTATATATTACCATATCGCTCTCCCTATAGAAAGTGAAATGAAAGAAAATTTATCTGATACAATAAAAAAATTAATCTACAATTATTTCAATGAAAACTTATGTGAAGAATTAAAATTGAAAAGTATCAGTATTGCAAAAACAGCTCAAATAAAACAATGTAACTTGGGACGAAATCCTATCAATGATAAAATTAATTTTTGGAAAATTCATTTGTAAAGTTGTTGTATGTAATGGTATACAAAAATCCTACAAAGAAGAATATATGCAGTTAATCGAAGAAGCTCATTCAAGCTCAGTTGGAGGACATAAAGGTGTACAAAACATATGGAAGAATACGTCAAATTATTATTGGGGAAACATGAAAAATAATATTCAAAATATATTCCACGTTGTCTCCAATGCCAATTAAAGAAATAGTTAGAGTTAAAAACACAAGACCCAATGTGATAACAGATACACCAGGTACAGCTTTGAAAAATGCAATGGACATTGTTGGCCCATTACCAAAACTAAAAACGGAAGTGAATATATATTAACAATACAAATAATCTTACTAAATATTCTTTAGCAATCGCCCTTCCAAATCATCACCAGTACAACTAGCTGGATGCATTATTTAAAATTTATTT